>NW_023416756.1:0-82877 GCF_012460135.2 Molothrus ater | reverse complement strand
GGCAGGGACATGCACCAAAGATTCCTCTCTTGGTCCCCATTGAAATCGCAAGATTCCGTTTCCCTTCCCGAAAGGAAATTTCATTTCCTTTCGGGAAGGAAACGGAATCTTGCGACCCCATAAAGAAAGGCTTACAAACGCTCTGGAAAGGAGATAGGATCAAATGAAATCCAATTGAAAAAAAGCCAAAAAAATGCAGAAAATTGGGAGTTTTAGTGTCTTCAAGAAATGGTCTGTGAGGAAATGAGCTGCATTGCAAAGGACCAAAACATGCCAAAACTAAGCTCCCAGACGTTGCCAAAGCAGGGAAAATGGCAAGGAGCAAGACACAACGTGGAGGAGAGGATAGAGGAACATGGTATGGACACTTAAAAATCTAAAATTAAAAAAGAAAAAATTTTCCCATATTCTATGAAATGGAGGCACATGCAGCAAAGCTTGCCAAAAGTGATCCCCGCTGAAGGCCAAAAGAGAAAAGAAGGACTTTCAAACAGGCTGGAATGGAGATACCAGCTAAGGAATTGCAATTGAGGAGAAAAAAAAAAATTTTGGGAAATTTGGGCAATTTAGTGACTCTAAGAAAATGGACCGGGATTATAGCAGAGCAGTGCAAAATACCAAAACATGCCAAAACTAAGCTTCCAGACATTGCCAAAGCAGTGGAAAATGGCAAGGAGCAAGACACAACGTGGAGGGGAAGATATAAAAGACATGGCATGGATGCTTAAAAAAAATGGAAAAAAAAGAAAAAAATCTTTCCCAAAGTCAAAGGCATCAAAAGTCATGGCATGTCATCTAGGGCAGGGACATGCACCAAAGATTCCTCTCTTGGTCCCCATTGAAATCGCAAGATTCCGTTTCCCTTCCCGAAAGGAAATTTCATTTCCTTTCGGAAGGAAACGGAATCTTGCGACCCCATAAAGAAAGGCTTACAAACGCTCTGGAAAGGAGATAGGATCAAATGAAATCCAATTGAAAAAAAGCCAAAAAAATGCAGAAAATTGGGAGTTTTAGTGTCTTCAAGAAATGGTCTGTGAGGAAATGAGCTGCATTGCAAAGGACCAAAACATGCCAAAACTAAGCTCCCAGACGTTGCCAAAGCAGGGAAAATGGCAAGGAGCAAGACACAACGTGGAGGAGAGGATAGGAGGAACATGGTATGGACACTTAAAAATCTAAAATTAAAAAAGAAAAAATTTTCCCATATTCTATGAAATGGAGGCACATGCAGCAAAGCTTGCCAAAGTGATCCCCGCTGAAGGCCAAAAGAGAAAAGAAGGACTTTCAAACAGGCTGGAATGGAGATACCAGCTAAGGAATTGCAATTGGAGGAGAAAAAAAAAAAATTTGGGAAATTTGGGCAATTTAGTGACTCTAAGAAAATGGACCGGGATTATAGCAGAGCAGTGCAAAATACCAAAACATGCCAAAACTAAGCTTCCAGACATTGCCAAAGCAGTGGAAAATTGCAAGGAGCAAGACACAACGTGGAGGGGAAGATATAAAAGACATGGCATGGATGCTTAAAAAAAATGGAAAAAAAAAAAAAAATCTTTCCCAAAGTCAAAGGCATCAAAAGTCATGGCATGTCATCTAGGCAGGGACATGCACCAAAGATTCCTCTCTTGGTCCCCATTGAAATCGCAAGATTCCGTTTCCCTTCCCGAAAGGAAATTTCATTTCCTTCGGGAAGGAAACGGAATCTTGCGACCCCATAAAGAAAGGCTTACAAACGCTCTGGAAAGGAGATAGGATCAAATGAAATCCAATTGAAAAAAAGCCAAAAAAATGCAGAAAATGGGAGTTTTAGTGTCTTCAAGAAATGGTCTGTGAGGAAATGAGCTGCATTGCAAAGGACCAAAACATGCCAAAACTAAGCTCCCAGACGTTGCCAAAGCAGGGAAAATGGCAAGGAGCAAGACACAACGTGGAGGAGAGGATAGGAGGAACATGGTATGGACACTTAAAAATCTAAAATTAAAAAAGAAAAAATTTTCCCATATTCTATGAAATGGAGGCACATGCAGCAAAGCTTGCCAAATGATCCCCGCTGAAGGCCAAAAGAGAAAAGAAGGACTTTCAAACAGGCTGGAATGGAGATACCAGCTAGGAATTGCAATTGGAGGAGAAAAAAAAAAATTTGGGAAATTTGGGCAATTTAGTGACTCTAAGAAAATGGACCGGGATTATAGCAGAGCAGTGCAAAATACCAAAACATGCCAAAACTAAGCTTCCAGACATTGCCAAAGCAGTGAAAATTGCAAGGAGCAAGACACAACGTGGAGGGGAAGATATAAAAGACATGGCATGGATGCTTAAAAAAAATGGAAAAAAAAAGAAAAAAATCTTTCCCAAAGTCAAAGGCATCAAAAGTCATGGCATGTCATCTAGGGCAGGGACATGCACCAAAGATTCCTCTCTTGGTCCCCATTGAAATCGCAAGATTCCGTTCCCTTCCCGAAAGAAATTTCATTTCCTTTCGGGAAGGAAACGGAATCTTGCGACCCCATAAAGAAAGGCTTACAAACGCTCTGGAAAGGAGATAGGATCAAATGAAATCCAATTGAAAAAAAGCCAAAAAAATGCAGAAAATTGGAGTTTTAGTGTCTTCAAGAAATGGTCTGTGAGGAAATGAGCTGCATTGCAAAGGACCAAAACATGCCAAAACTAACCCCAGCGTTGCCAAAGCAGGGAAAATGGCAAAAGGAGGAACAAGACACAACGTGGAGGAGAGGATAGGAGGAACATGGTATGGACACTTAAAAATCTAAAATTAAAAAAGAAAAAATTTTCCCATATTCTATGAAATGGAGGCACATGCAGCAAAGCTTGCCAAAAGTGATCCCCGCTGAAGGCCAAAAGAGAAAAGAAGGACTTTCAAACAGGCTGAATGGAGATACCAGCTAAGGAATTGCAATTGGAGGAGAAAAAAAAAAAAATTGGGAAATTTGGGCAATTTAGTGACTATAAGTAAATGGACCGGGATTATAGCAGAGCAGTGCAAAATACCAAAACATGCCAAAACTAAGCTTCCAGACATTGCCAAAGCAGTGGAAAATTGCAAGGAGCAAGACACAACGTGGAGGGGAAGATATAAAAGACATGGCATGGATGCTTAAAAAAATGGAAAAAAAAAGAAAAAAATCTTTCCCAAAGTCAAAGGCATCAAAAGTCATGGCATGTCATCTAGGGCAGGGACATGCACCAAAGATTCCTCTCTGGTCCCCATTGAAATCGCAAGATTCCGTTTCCCTTCCCGAAAGGAAATTTCATTTCCTTTCGGGAAAGGAAACGGAATCTTGCGACCCCATAAAGAAAGGCTTACAAACGCTCTGGAAAGGAGATAGGATCAAATGAAATCCAATTGAAAAAAAGCCAAAAAATGCAGAAAATTGGGAGTTTTAGTGTCTTCAAGAAATGGTCTGTGAGGAAATGAGCTGCATTGCAAAGGACCAAAACATGCCAAAACTAAGCTCCCAGACGTTGCCAAAGCAGGGGAAAATGGCAAGGAGCAAGACACAACGTGGAGGAGAGATAGGAGGAACATGGTATGGACACTTAAAAATCTAAAATTAAAAAAGAAAAAATTTTCCCATATTCTATGAAATGGAGGCACATGCAGCAAAGCTTGCCAAAAGTGATCCCCGCTGAAGGCCAAAAGAGAAAAGAAGGACTTTCAAACAGGCTGGAATGGAGATACCACTAAGGAATTGCAATTGGAGGAGAAAAAAAAAAATTTTGGGAAATTTGGGCAATTTAGTGACTCTAAGTAAATGGACCGGGATTATAGCAGAGCAGTGCAAAATACCAAAACATGCCAAAACTAAGCTTCCAGACATTGCCAAAGCAGTGGAAAATTGCAAGGAGCAAGACACAACGTGGAGGGGGAAGATATAAAAGACATGGCATGGATGCTTAAAAAAAATGGAAAAAAAAGAAAAAAATCTTCCCAAAGTCAAAGGCATCAAAAGTCATGGCATGTCATCTAGGGCAGGGACATGCACCAAAGATTCCTCTCTTGGTCCCCATTGAAATCGCAAGATTCCGTTTCCCTTCCCGAAAGGAAATTTCATTTCCTTTCGGAAGGAAACGGAATCTTGCGACCCCATAAAGAAAGGCTTACAAACGCTCTGGAAAGGAGATAGGATCAAATGAAATCCAATTGAAAAAAAGCCAAAAAAATGCAGAAAATTGGGAGTTTTAGTGTCTTCAAGAAATGGTCTGTGAGGAAATGAGCTGCATTGCAAAGGACCAAAACATGCCAAAACTAAGCTCCCAGACGTTGCCAAAGCAGGGGAAAATGGCAAGGAGCAAGACACAACGTGGAGGAGAGGATAGGAGGAACATGGTATGGACACTTAAAAATCTAAAATTAAAAAAGAAAAAATTTTCCCATATTCTATGAAATGGAGGCACATGCAGCAAAGCTTGCCAAAAGTGATCCCCGCTGAAGGCCAAAAGAGAAAAGAAGGACTTTCAAACAGGCTGGAATGGAGATACCAGCTAAGGAATTGCAATTGGAGGAGAAAAAAAAAAATTTGGGAAATTTGGCAATTTAGTGACTCTAAGAAAATGGACCGGGATTATAGCAGAGCAGTGCAAAATACCAAAACATGCCAAAACTAAGCTTCCAGACATTGCCAAAGCAGTGGAAAATTGCAAGGAGCAAGACACAACGTGGAGGGGAAGATATAAAAGACATGGCATGGATGCTTAAAAAAAATGGAAAAAAAAAGAAAAAAATCTTTCCCAAAGTCAAAGGCATCAAAAGTCATGGCATGTCATCTAGGGCAGGGACATGCACCAAAGATTCCTCTCTTGGTCCCCATTGAAATCGCAAGATTCCGTTTCCCTTCCCGAAAGGAAATTTCATTTCCTTTCGGGAAGGAAACGGAATCTTGCGACCCCATAAAGAAAGGCTTACAAACGCTCTGGAAAGGAGATAGGATCAAATGAAATCCAATTGAAAAAAAGCCAAAAAAATGCAGAAAATTGGGAGTTTTAGTGTCTTCAAGAAATGGTCTGTGAGGAAATGAGCTGCATTGCAAAGGACCAAAACATGCCAAAACTAAGCTCCCAGACGTTGCCAAAGCAGGGGAAAATGGCAAGGAGCAAGACACAACGTGGAGGAGAGGATGGAGGAACATGGTATGGACACTTAAAAATCTAAAATTAAAAAGAAAAAATTTCCCATATTCTATGAAATGGAGGCACATGCAGCAAAGCTTGCCAAAAGTGATCCCCGCTGAAGGCCAAAAGAGAAAAGAAGGACTTTCAAACAGGCTGGAATGGAGATACCAGCTAGGAATTGCAATTGGAGGAGAAAAAAAAAAAATTGGGAAATTTGGGCAATTTAGTGACTCTAAGTAAATGGACCGGATTATAGCAGAGCAGTGCAAAATACCAAAACATGCCAAAACTAAGCTTCCAGACATTGCCAAAGCAGTGGAAAATTGCAAGGAGCAAGACACAACGTGGAGGGAAGATATAAAAGACATGGCATGGATGCTTAAAAAAAATGGAAAAAAAAGAAAAAAATCTTTCCCAAAGTCAAAGGCATCAAAAGTCATGGCATGTCATCTAGGCAGGGACATGCACCAAAGATTCCTCTCTTGGTCCCCATTGAAATCGCAAGATTCCGTTTCCCTTCCCGAAAGGAAATTTCATTCCTTTCGGGAAGGAAACGGAATCTTGCGACCCCATAAAGAAAGGCTTACAAACGCTCTGGAAAGGAGATAGGATCAAATGAAATCCAATTGAAAAAAAGCCAAAAAAATGCAGAAAATTGGGAGTTTTAGTGTCTTCAAGAAATGGTCTGTGAGGAAATGAGCTGCATTGCAAAGGACCAAAACATGCCAAAACTAAGCTCCCAGACGTTGCCAAAGCAGGGGAAAATGGCAAGGAGAAGACACAACGTGGAGGAGAGGAGGAGGAACATGGTATGGACACTTAAAAATCTAAAATTAAAAAAGAAAAAATTTTCCCATATTCTATGAAATGGAGGCACATGCAGCAAAGCTTGCCAAAAGTGATCCCCGCTGAAGGCCAAAAGAGAAAAGAAGGACTTTCAAACAGGCTGGAATGGAGATACCAGCTAAGGAATTGCAATTGGAGGAGAAAAAAAAAAATTTGGGAATTTGGGCAATTTAGTGACTCTAAGAAAATGGACCGGGATTATAGCAGAGCAGTGCAAAATACCAAAACATGCCAAAACTAAGCTTCCAGACATTGCCAAAGCAGTGGAAAATTGCAAGGAGCAAGACACAACGTGGAGGGGAAGATATAAAAGACATGGCATGGATGCTTAAAAAAAATGGAAAAAAAAAGAAAAAAATCTTCCCAAAGTCAAAGGCATCAAAAGTCATGGCATGTCATCTAGGGCAGGGACATGCACCAAAGATTCCTCTCTTGGTCCCCATTGAAATCGCAAGATTCCGTTTCCCTTCCCGAAAGGAAATTTCATTTCCTTTCGGGAAGGAAACGGAATCTTGCGACCCCATAAAGAAAGGCTTACAAACGCTCTGGAAAGGAGATAGGATCAAATGAAATCCAATTGAAAAAAAGCCAAAAAAATGCAGAAAATTGGGAGTTTTAGTGTCTTCAAGAAATGGTCTGTGAGGAAATGAGCTGCATTGCAAAGGACCAAAACATGCCAAAACTAAGCTCCCAGACGTTGCCAAAGCAGGGGAAAATGGCAAGGAGCAAGACACAACGTGGAGGAGAGGATAGGAGGAACATGGTATGGACACTTAAAAATCTAAAATTAAAAAAGAAAAAATTTTCCCATATTCTATGAAATGGAGGCACATGCAGCAAAGCTTGCCAAAAGTGATCCCCGCTGAAGGCCAAAAGAGAAAAGAAGGACTTTCAAACAGGCTGGAATGGAGATACCAGCTAAGGAATTGCAATTGGAGGAGAAAAAAAAAATTTGGGAAATTTGGGCAATTTAGTGACTCTAAGAAAATGGACCGGGATTATAGCAGAGCAGTGCAAAATACCAAAACATGCCAAAACTAAGCTTCCAGACATTGCCAAAGCAGTGGAAAATTGCAAGGAGCAAGACACAACGTGGAGGGGAAGATATAAAAGACATGGCATGGATGCTTAAAAAAATGGAAAAAAAAAGAAAAAAATCTTTCCCAAAGTCAAAGGCATCAAAAGTCATGGCATGTCATCTAGGGCAGGGACATGCACCAAAGATTCCTCTCTTGGTCCCCATTGAAATCGCAAGATTCCGTTTCCCTTCCCGAAAGGAAATTCATTTCCTTTCGGAAGGAAACGGAATCTTGCGACCCCAAAAGAAAGGCTTACAAACGCTCTGGAAAGGAGATAGGATCAAATGAAATCCAATTGAAAAAAAGCCAAAAAATGCAGAAAATTGGAGTTTTAGTGTCTTCAAGAAATGGTCTGTGAGGAAATGAGCTGCATTGCAAAGGACCAAAACATGCCAAAACTAAGCTCCCAGACGTTGCCAAAGCAGGGGAAAATGGCAAGGAGCAAGACACAACGTGGAGGAGAGGATAGGAGGAACATGGTATGGACACTTAAAAATCTAAAATTAAAAAAGAAAAAATTTTCCCATATGCTATGAAATGCAGGCACATGCAGCAAAGCTTGCCAAAAGTGATCCCCGCTGAAGGCCAAAAGAGAAAAGAAGGACTTTCAAACAGGCTGGAATGGAGATACCAGCTAAGGAATTGCAATTGGAGGAGAAAAAAAAAAAATTTGGGAAATTTGGGCAATTTAGTGACTCTAAGAAAATGGACCGGGATTATAGCAGAGCAGTGCAAAATACCAAAACATGCCAAAACTAAGCTTCCAGACATTGCCAAAGCAGTGGAAAATTGCAAGGAGCAAGACACAACGTGGAGGGGAAGATATAAAAGACATGGCATGGATGCTTAAAAAAAATGGAAAAAAAAAGAAAAAAATCTTTCCCAAAGTCAAAGGCATCAAAAGTCATGGCATGTCATCTAGGGCAGGGACATGCACCAAAGATTCCTCTCTTGGTCCCCATTGAAATCGCAAGATTCCGTTTCCCTTCCCGAAAGGAAATTTCATTTCCTTTCGGGAAGGAAACGGAATCTTGCGACCCCATAAAGAAAGGCTTACAAACGCTCTGAAAGGAGATAGGATCAAATGAAATCCAATTGAAAAAAAGCAAAAAAATGCAGAAAATTGGGAGTTTTAGTGTCTTCAAGAAATGGTCTGTGAGGAAATGAGCTGCATTGCAAAGGACCAAAACATGCCAAAACTAAGCTCCCAGACGTTGCCAAAGCAGGGAAAATGGCAAGGAGGAAGACACAACGTGGAGGAGAGGATAGGAGGAACATGGTATGGACACTTAAAAATCTAAAATTAAAAAAGAAAAATTTTCCCATATTCTATGAAATGGAGGCACATGCAGCAAAGCTTGCCAAAAGTGATCCCCGCTGAAGGCCAAAAGAGAAAAGAAGGACTTTCAAACAGGCTGGAATGGAGATACCAGCTAAGGAATTGCAATTGGAGGAGAAAAAAAAAAAATTGGGAAATTTGGGCAATTTAGTGACTCTAAGAAAATGGACCGGGATTATAGCAGAGCAGTGCAAAATACCAAAACATGCCAAAACTAAGCTTCCAGACATTGCCAAAGCAGTGGAAAATTGCAAGGAGCAAGACACAACGTGGAGGGGAAGATATAAAAGACATGGCATGGATGCTTAAAAAAAATGGAAAAAAAAAGAAAAAAATCTTTCCCAAAGTCAAAGGCATCAAAAGTCATGGCATGTCATCTAGGGCAGGGACATGCACCAAAGATTCCTCTCTTGGTCCCCATTGAAATCGCAAGATTCCGTTTCCCTTCCCGAAAGGAAATTTCATTTCCTTTCGGAAGGAAACGGAATCTTGCGACCCCATAAAGAAAGGCTTACAAACGCTCTGGAAAGGAGATAGGATCAAATGAAATCCAATTGAAAAAAAGCCAAAAAAATGCAGAAAATTGGGAGTTTTAGTGTCTTCAAGAAATGGTCTGTGAGGAAATGAGCTGCATTGCAAAGGACCAAAACATGCCAAAACTAAGCTCCCAGACGTTGCCAAAGCAGGGAAAAATGGCAAGGAGCAAGACACAACGTGGAGGAGAGGATAGGAGGAACATGGTATGGACACTTAAAAAATCTAAAATTAAAAAAGAAAAAATTTTCCCATATTCTATGAAATGGAGGCACATGCAGCAAAGCTTGCCAAAAGTGATCCCCGCTGAAGGCCAAAAGAGAAAAGAAGGACTTTCAAACAGGCTGGAATGGAGATACCAGCTAAGGAATTGCAATTGGAGGAGAAAAAAAAATTTGGGAAATTTGGGCAATTTAGTGACTCTAAGAAAATGGACCGGGATTATAGCAGAGCAGTGCAAAATACCAAAACATGCCAAAACTAAGCTTCCAGACATTGCCAAAGCAGTGGAAAATTGCAAGGAGCAAGACACAACGTGGAGGGGAGATATAAAAGACATGGCATGGATGCTTAAAAAAAATGGAAAAAAAAAGAAAAAATCTTTCCCAAAGTCAAAGGCATCAAAAGTCATGGCATGTCATCTAGGGCAGGGACATGCACCAAAGATTCCTCTCTTGGTCCCCATTGAAATCGCAAGATTCCGTTTCCCTTCCCGAAAGGAAATTTCATTTCCTTTCGGGAGGAAACGGAATCTTGCGACCCCATAAAGAAAGGCTTACAAACGCTCTGGAAAGGAGATAGGATCAAATGAAATCCAATTGAAAAAAAGCCAAAAAAATGCAGAAAATTGGAGTTTTAGTGTCTTCAAGAAATGGTCTGTGAGGAAATGAGCTGCATTGCAAAGGACCAAAACATGCCAAAACTAAGCTCCCAGACGTTGCCAAAGCAGGGAAAAATGCAAGGAGGAAGACACAACGTGGAGGAGAGGATAGGAGGAACATGGTATGGACACTTAAAAAACTAAAATTAAAAAAGAAAAATTTTCCCATATTCTATGAAATGGAGGCACATGCAGCAAAGCTTGCCAAAAGTGATCCCCGCTGAAGGCCAAAAGAGAAAAGAAGGACTTTCAAACAGGCTGGAATGGAGATACCAGCTAAGGAATTGCAATTGGAGGAGAAAAAAAAAAAATTTGGGAAATTTGGGCAATTTAGTGACTCTAAGAAAATGGACCGGGATTATAGCAGAGCAGTGCAAAATACCAAAACATGCCAAAACTAAGCTTCCAGACATTGCCAAAGCAGTGGAAAATTGCAAGGAGCAAGACACAACGTGGAGGGAAGATATAAAAGACATGGCATGGATGCTTAAAAAAAATGGAAAAAAAAAAAAAATCTTTCCCAAAGTCAAAGGCATCAAAAGTCATGGCATGTCATCTAGGGCAGGGACATGCACCAAAGATTCCTCTCTTGGTCCCCATTGAAATCGCAAGATTCCGTTTCCCTTCCCGAAAGGAAATTTCATTTCCTTTCGGGAAGGAAACGGAATCTTGCGACCCCATAAAGAAAGGCTTACAAACGCTCTGGAAAGGAGATAGGATCAAATGAAATCCAATTGAAAAAAAGCCAAAAAATGCAGAAAATTGGGAGTTTTAGTGTCTTCAAGAAATGGTCTGTGAGGAAATGAGCTGCATTGCAAAGGACCAAAACATGCCAAAACTAAGCTCCCAGACGTTGCCAAAGCAGGGAAAATGGCAAGGAGCAAGACACAACGTGGAGGAGAGGATAGGAGGAACATGGTATGGACACTTAAAAATCTAAAATTAAAAAAGAAAAAATTTTCCCATATTCTATGAAATGGAGGCACATGCAGCAAAGCTTGCCAAAAGTGATCCCCGCTGAAGGCAAAAGAGAAAAGAAGGACTTTCAAACAGGCTGGAATGGAGATACCAGCTAAGGAATTGCAATTGGAGGAGAAAAAAAAAATTTGGGAAATTTGGGCAATTTAGTGACTCTAAGAAATGGACCGGGATTATAGCAGAGCAGTGCAAAATACCAAAACATGCCAAAACTAAGCTCCAGACATTGCCAAAGCAGTGGAAAATTGCAAGGAGCAAGACACAACGTGGAGGGAAGATATAAAAGACATGGCATGGATGCTTAAAAAAAATGGAAAAAAAAGAAAAAATCTTTCCCAAAGTCAAAGGCATCAAAAGTCATGCATGTCATCTAGGCAGGGACATGCACCAAAGATTCCTCTCTTGGTCCCCATTGAAATCGCAAGATTCCGTTTCCCTTCCCGAAAGGAAATTTCATTTCCTTTCGGGAAGGAAACGGAATCTTGCGACCCCATAAAGAAAGGCTTACAAACGCTCTGGAAAGGAGATAGGATCAAATGAAATCCAATTGAAAAAAAGCAAAAAAATGCAGAAAATTGGGAGTTTTAGTGTCTTCAAGAAATGGTCTGTGAGGAAATGAGCTGCATTGCAAAGGACCAAAACATGCCAAAACTAAGCTCCCAGACGTTGCCAAAGCAGGGGAAAATGGCAAGGAGCAAGACACAACGTGGAGGAGAGGATAGGAGGAACATGGTATGGACACTTAAAAATCTAAAATTAAAAAAGAAAAAATTTCCCATATTCTATGAAATGGAGGCACATGCAGCAAAGCTTGCCAAAAGTGATCCCCGCTGAAGGCCAAAAGAGAAAAGAAGGACTTTCAAACAGGCTGGAATGGAGATACCAGCTAAGGAATTGCAATTGGAGGAGAAAAAAAAAAAAATTTGGGAATTTGGGCAATTTAGTGACTCTAAGTAAATGGACCGGGATTATAGCAGAGCAGTGCAAAATACCAAAACATGCCAAAACTAAGCTTCCAGACATTGCCAAAGCAGTGGAAAATTGCAAGGAGCAAGACACAACGTGAGGGGAAGATATAAAAGACATGCATGGATGCTTAAAAAAAATGGAAAAAAAAAGAAAAAAATCTTTCCCAAAGTCAAAGGCATCAAAAGTCATGGCATGTCATCTAGGGCAGGGACATGCACCAAAGATTCCTCTCTTGGTCCCCATTGAAATCGCAAGATTCCGTTTCCCTTCCCGAAAGGAAATTTCATTTCCTTTCGGGAAGGAAACGGAATCTTGCGACCCCATAAAGAAAGGCTTACAAACGCTCTGGAAAGGAGATAGGATCAAATGAAATCCAATTGAAAAAAAGCCAAAAAAATGCAGAAAATTGGGAGTTTTAGTGTCTTCAAGAAATGGTCTGTGAGGAAATGAGCTGCATTGCAAAGGACCAAAACATGCCAAAACTAAGCTCCCAGACGTTGCCAAAGCAGGGGAAAATGGCAAGGAGCAAGACACAACGTGGAGGAGAGGATAGGAGGAACATGGTATGGACACTTAAAAATCTAAAATTAAAAAAGAAAAAATTTTCCCATATTCTATGAAATGCAGGCACATGCAGCAAAGCTTGCCAAAAGTGATCCCCGCTGAAGGCCAAAAGAGAAAAGAAGGACTTTCAAACAGGCTGGAATGGAGATACCAGCTAAGGAATTGCAATTGGAGGAGAAAAAAAAAAATTTGGGAAATTTGGGCAATTTAGTGACTCTAAGAAAATGGACCGGGATTATAGCAGAGCAGTGCAAAATACCAAAACATGCCAAAACTAAGCTTCCAGACATTGCCAAAGCAGTGGAAAATTGCAAGGAGCAAGACACAACGTGGAGGGAAGATATAAAAGACATGGCATGGATGCTTAAAAAAAATGGAAAAAAAGAAAAAAATCTTTCCCAAAGTCAAAGGCATCAAAAGTCATGGCATGTCATCTAGGCAGGGACATGCACCAAAGATTCCTCTCTTGGTCCCCATTGAAATCGCAAGATTCCGTTTCCCTTCATCCCGAAAGGAAATTTCATTTCCTTTCGGGAAGGAAACGGAATCTTGCGACCCCATAAAGAAAGGCTTACAAACGCTCTGGAAAGGAGATAGGATCAAATGAAATCCAATTGAAAAAAAGCCAAAAAAATGCAGAAAATTGGGAGTTTTAGTGTCTTCAAGAAATGGTCTGTGAGGAAATGAGCTGCATTGCAAAGGACCAAAACATGCCAAAACTAAGCTCCCAGACGTTGCCAAAGCAGGGGAAAATGGCAAGGAGGAAGACACAACGTGGAGGAGAGGATAGAGGAACATGGTATGGACACTTAAAAATCTAAAATTAAAAAAGAAAAAATTTTCCCATATTCTATGAAATGGAGGCACATGCAGCAAAGCTTGCCAAAAGTGATCCCCGCTGAAGGCCAAAAGAGAAAAGAAGGACTTTCAAACAGGCTGGAATGGAGATACCAGCTAAGGAATTGCAATTGGAGGAAAAAAAAAAAAAATTTGGGAAATTTGGGCAATTTAGTGACTCTAAGAAAATGGACCGGGATTATAGCAGAGCAGTGCAAAATACCAAAACATGCCAAAACTAAGCTTCCAGACATTGCCAAAGCAGTGGAAAATTGCAAGGAGCAAGACACAACGTGGAGGGGAAGATATAAAAGACATGGCATGGATGCTTAAAAAAAATGGAAAAAAAAAGAAAAAAATCTTTCCCAAAGTCAAAGGCATCAAAAGTCATGGCATGTCATCTAGGGCAGGGACATGCACCAAAGATTCCTCTCTTGGTCCCCATTGAAATCGCAAGATTCCGTTTCCCTTCCCGAAAGGAAATTTCATTTCCTTTCGGAAGGAAACGGAATCTTGCGACCCCATAAAGAAAGGCTTACAAACGCTCTGGAAAGGAGATAGGATCAAATGAAATCCAATTGAAAAAAAGCCAAAAAAATGCAGAAAATTGGGATTTTAGTGTCTTCAAGAAATGGTCTGTGAGGAAATGAGCTGCATTGCAAAGGACCAAAACATGCCAAAACTAAGCTCCCAGACGTTGCCAAAGCAGGGAAAATGGCAAGGAGCAAGACACAACGTGGAGGAGAGGATAGGAGGAACATGGTATGGACACTTAAAAATCTAAAATTAAAAAAGAAAAAATTTTCCCATATTCTATGAAATGGAGGCACATGCAGCAAAGCTTGCCAAAAGTGATCCCCGCTGAAGGCCAAAAGAGAAAAGAAGGACTTTCAAACAGGCTGGAATGGAGATACCAGCTAAGAATTGCAATTGGAGGAGAAAAAAAAAAATTTGGGAAATTTGGGCAATTTAGTGACTCTAAGTAAATGGACCGGGATTATAGCAGAGCAGTGCAAAATACCAAAACATGCCAAAACTAAGCTTCCAGACATTGCCAAAGCAGTGGAAAATTGCAAGGAGCAAGACACAACGTGGAGGGGAAGATATAAAAGACATGGCATGGATGCTTAAAAAAAATGGAAAAAAAAAGAAAAAAATCTTTCCCAAAGTCAAAGGCATCAAAAGTCATGGCATGTCATCTAGGGCAGGGACATGCACCAAAGATTCCTCTCTTGGTCCCCATTGAAATCGCAAGATTCCGTTTCCCTTCCCGAAAGGAAATTTCATTTCCTTTCGGGAAGGAAACGGAATCTTGCGACCCCATAAAGAAAGGCTTACAAACGCTCTGGAAAGGAGATAGGATCAAATGAAATCCAATTGAAAAAAAGCCAAAAAAATGCAGAAAATTGGGAGTTTTAGTGTCTTCAAGAAATGGTCTGTGAGGAAATGAGCTGCATTGCAAAGGACCAAAACATGCCAAAACTAAGCTCCCAGACGTTGCCAAAGCAGGGGAAAATGGCAAGGAGGAAGACACAACGTGGAGGAGAGGATAGGAGGAACATGGTATGGACACTTAAAAATCTAAAATTAAAAAAGAAAAAATTTTCCCATATTCTATGAAATGGAGGCACATGCAGCAAAGCTTGCCAAAAGTGATCCCCGCTGAAGGCCAAAAGAGAAAAGAAGGACTTTCAAACAGGCTGGAATGGAGATACCAGCTAAGGAATTGCAATTGGAGGAAAAAAAAAAAAATTTGGGAAATTTGGGCAATTTAGTGACTCTAAGAAAATGGACCGGGATTATAGCAGAGCAGTGCAAAATACCAAAACATGCCAAAACTAAGCTTCCAGACATTGCCAAAGCAGTGGAAAATTGCAAGGAGCAAGACACAACGTGGAGGGGAAGATATAAAAGACATGGCATGGATGCTTAAAAAAAATGGAAAAAAAAGAAAAAAATCTTTCCCAAAGTCAAAGGCATCAAAAGTCATGGCATGTCATCTAGGGCAGGGACATGCACCAAAGATTCCTCTCTTGGTCCCCATTGAAATCGCAAGATTCCGTTTCCCTTCCCGAAAGGAAATTTCATTTCCTTTCGGGAAGGAAACGGAATCTTGCGACCCCATAAAGAAAGGCTTACAAACGCTCTGGAAAGGAGATAGGATCAAATGAAATCCAATTGAAAAAAAGCCAAAAAAATGCAGAAAATTTGGAGTTTTAGTGTCTTCAAGAAATGGTCTGTGAGGAAATGAGCTGCATTGCAAAGGACCAAAACATGCCAAAACTAAGCTCCCAGACGTTGCCAAAGCAGGGGAAAATGGCAAGGAGGAAGACACAACGTGGAGGAGAAGTATGAGGAACATGGTATGGACACTTAAAAAACTAAAATTAAAAAAGAAAAAATTTTCCCATATTCATGAAATGAGGCACATGCAGCAAAGCTTGCCAAAAGTGATCCCCGCTGAAGGCCAAAAGAGAAAAGAAGGACTTTCAAACAGGCTGGAATGGAGATACCAGCTAAGGAATTGCAATTGGAGGAGAAAAAAAAAAAATTGGGAAATTTGGGCAATTTAGTGACTCTAAGTAAATGGACCGGATTATAGCAGAGCAGTGCAAAATACCAAAACATGCCAAAACTAAGCTTCCAGACATTGCCAAAGCAGTGGAAAATTGCAAGGAGCAAGACACAACGTGGAGGGAAGATATAAAAGACATGGCATGGATGCTTAAAAAAAATGGAAAAAAAAAGAAAAAAATCTTTCCCAAAGTCAAAGGCATCAAAAGTCATGGCATGTCATCTAGGGCAGGGACATGCACCAAAGATTCCTCTCTTGGTCCCCATTGAAATCGCAAGATTCCGTTTCCCTTCCCGAAAGGAAATTTCATTTCCTTTCGGAAGGAAACGGAATCTTGCGACCCCATAAAGAAAGGCTTACAAACGCTCTGGAAAGGAGATAGGATCAAATGAAATCCAATTGAAAAAAAGCCAAAAAAATGCAGAAAATTGGGAGTTTTAGTGTCTTCAAGAAATGGTCTGTGAGGAAATGAGCTGCATTGCAAAGGACCAAAACATGCCAAAACTAAGCTCCCAGACGTTGCCAAAGCAGGGGAAATGGCAAGGAGGAAGACACAACGTGGAGGAGAGGATAGAGGAACATGGTATGGACACTTAAAAAATCTAAAATTAAAAAAGAAAAAATTTTCCCATATTCTATGAAATGGAGGCACATGCAGCAAAGCTTGCCAAAAGTGATCCCCGCTGAAGGCCAAAAGAGAAAAGAAGGACTTTCAAACAGGCTGGAATGGAGATACCAGCTAAGGAATTGCAATTGGAGGAGAAAAAAAAAAAATTTGGGAAATTTGGGCAATTTAGTGACTCTAAGAAAATGGACCGGGATTATAGCAGAGCAGTGCAAAATACCAAAACATGCCAAAACTAAGCTTCCAGACATTGCCAAAGCAGTGGAAAATTGCAAGGAGCAAGACACAACGTGGAGGGAAGATATAAAAGACATGGCATGGATGCTTAAAAAAAATGGAAAAAAAAAGAAAAAAATCTTTCCCAAAGTCAAAGGCATCAAAAGTCATGGCATGTCATCTAGGGCAGGGACATGCACCAAAGATTCCTCTCTTGGTCCCATTGAAATCGCAAGATTCCGTTTCCCTTCCGAAAGGAAATTTCATTTCCTTTCGGAAGGAAACGGAATCTTGCGACCCCATAAAGAAAGGCTTACAAACGCTCTGGAAGGAGATAGGATCAAATGAAATCCAATTGAAAAAAAGCCAAAAAAATGCAGAAAATTGGGAGTTTTAGTGTCTTCAAGAAATGGTCTGTGAGGAAATGAGCTGCATTGCAAAGGACCAAAACATGCCAAAACTAAGCTCCCAGACGTTGCCAAAGCAGGGGAAAATGGCAAGGAGCAAGACACAACGTGGAGGAGAGGATAGGAGGAACATGGTATGGACACTTAAAAAACTAAAATTAAAAAAGAAAAAATTTCCCATATTCTATGAAATGGAGGCACATGCAGCAAAGCTTGCCAAAAGTGATCCCCGCTGAAGGCCAAAAGAGAAAAGAAGGACTTTCAAACAGGCTGGAATGGAGATACCAGCTAAGGAATTGCAATTGGAGGAGAAAAAAAAAAAATTTGGAAATTTGGGCAATTTAGTGACTCTAAGAAAATGGACCGGGATTATAGCAGAGCAGTGCAAAATACCAAAACATGCCAAAACTAAGCTTCCAGACATTGCCAAAGCAGTGGAAATTGCAAGGAGCAAGACACAACGTGGAGGGGAAGATATAAAAGACATGGCATGGATGCTTAAAAAAAATGGAAAAAAAAGAAAAAAATCTTTCCCAAAGTCAAAGGCATCAAAAGTCATGGCATGTCATCTAGGGCAGGGACATGCACCAAAGATTCCTCTCTTGGTCCCCATTGAAATCGCAAGATTCCGTTCCCTTCCCGAAAGGAAATTTCATTTCCTTTCGGAAAGGAAACGGAATCTTGCGACCCCATAAAGAAAGGCTTACAAACGCTCTGGAAAGGAGATAGGATCAAATGAAATCCAATTGAAAAAAAGCCAAAAAAATGCAGAAAATTGGGAGTTTTAGTGTCTTCAAGAAATGGTCTGTGAGGAAATGAGCTGCATTGCAAAGGACCAAAACATGCCAAAACTAAGCTCCCAGACGTTGCCAAAGCAGGGGAAAATGGCAAGGAGCAAGACACAACGTGGAGGAGAGGATAGGAGGAACATGGTATGGACACTTAAAAATCTAAAATTAAAAAAGAAAAAATTTTCCCATATTCATGAAATGGAGGCACATGCAGCAAAGCTTGCCAAAAGTGATCCCCGCTGAAGGCCAAAAGAGAAAAGAAGGACTTTCAAACAGGCTGGAATGGAGATACCAGCTAAGGAATTGCAATTGGAGGAGAAAAAAAAAAAATTTGGGAAATTTGGGCAATTTAGTGACTCTAAGAAAATGGACCGGGATTATAGCAGAGCAGTGCAAAATACCAAAACATGCCAAAACTAAGCTTCCAGACATTGCCAAAGCAGTGGAAAATTGCAAGGAGCAAGACACAACGTGGAGGGGAAGATATAAAAGACATGGCATGGATGCTTAAAAAAAATGGAAAAAAAAGAAAAAAATCTTTCCCAAAGTCAAAGGCATCAAAAGTCATGGCATGTCATCTAGGGCAGGGACATGCACCAAAGATTCCTCTCTTGGTCCCCATTGAAATCGCAAGATTCCGTTTCCCTTCCCGAAAGGAAATTTCAAACAGGCTGGAATGGAGATACCAGCCTAAGGAATTGCAATTGGAGGAGAAAAAAAAAAATTTGGGAAATTTTGGGCAATTTTAGTGACTCTAAGAAATGGACTGGGATTATAGCAGAGCATGCAAAATACCAAAACATGCCAAAACTAAGCTCCCAGACATTGCCAAAGCAGGGAAAATGCAAAGGAGCAAGACACAACGTGGAGGAGAGATATGAGGAACATGGTATGGACACTTAAAAAAACTAAAATTAAAAAAGAAAAAATTTCCCATATTCTATGAAGGAGGCACATGCAGCAAAGCTTGCCAAAAGTGATCCCCGCTGAAGGCCAAAAAGAAAAGAAGGACTTTCAAACAGGCTGGAATGGAGATACCAGCTAAGGAATTGCAATTGGAGGAGAAAAAAAAAAATTTGGGAAATTTGGGCAATTTAGTGACTCTAAGAAAATGGACCGGGATTATAGCAGAGCAGTGCAAAATACCAAAACATGCCAAAACTAAGCTTCCAGACATTGCCAAAGCAGTGGAAAATTGCAAGGAGCAAGACACAACGTGGAGGGGAAGATATAAAAGACATGGCATGGATGCTTAAAAAAAATGGAAAAAAAAAGAAAAAAATCTTTCCCAAAGTCAAAGCATCAAAAGTCATGCATGTCATCTAGGGCAGGGACATGCACCAAGATTCCTCTCTTGGTCCCCATTGAAATCGCAAGATTCCGTTTCCCTTCCCGAAAGGAAATTTCATTTCCTTTCGGGAAGGAAACGGATCTTGCGACCCATAAAGAAAGGCTTACAAACGCTCTGGAAAGGAGATAGGATCAAATGAAATCCAATTGAAAAAAAAGCCAAAAAAATGCAGAAAATTGGGAGTTTTAGTGTCTTCAAGAAATGGTCTGTGAGGAAATGAGCTGCATTGCAAAGGACCAAAACATGCCAAAACTAAGCTCCCAGACGTTGCCAAAGCAGGGGAAAATGGCAAGGAGCAAGACACAACGTGGAGGAGAGGATAGGAGGAACATGGTATGGACACTTAAAAATCTAAAATTAAAAAAGAAAAAATTTTCCCATATTCTATGAAGTGGAGGCACATGCAGCAAAGCTTGCCAAAAGTGATCCCCGCTGAAGGCCAAAAGAGAAAAGAAGGACTTTCAAACAGGCTGGAATGGAGATACCAGCTAAGGAATTGCAATTGAGGAGAAAAAAAAAAAATTTGGGAAATTTGGGCAATTTAGTGACTCTAAGAAAATGGACCGGGATTATAGCAGAGCAGTGCAAAATACCAAAACATGCCAAAACTAAGCTTCCAGACATTGCCAAAGCAGTGGAAAATTGCAAGGAGCAAGACACAACGTGGAGGGGAAGATATAAAAGACATGGCATGGATGCTTAAAAAAAATGGAAAAAAAAAGAAAAAAATCTTTCCAAAGTCAAAGGCATCAAAAGTCATGGCATGTCATCTAGGGCAGGGACATGCACCAAAGATTCCTCTCTTGGTCCCCATTGAAATCGCAAGATTCCGTTTCCCTTCCCGAAAGGAAATTTCATTTCCTTTCGGGAAGGAAACGGAATCTTGCGACCCCATAAAGAAAGGCTTACAAACGCTCTGGAAAGGAGATAGGATCAAATGAAATCCAATTGAAAAAAAGCCAAAAAAATGCAGAAAATTGGGAGTTTTAGTGTCTTCAAGAAATGGTCTGTGAGGAAATGAGCTGCATTGCAAAGGACCAAAACATGCCAAAACTAAGCTCCCAGACGTTGCCAAAGCAGGGGAAAATGGCAAGGAGCAAGACACAACGTGGTGAGGGGAAGGAGAGAACATGGTATGGACACTTAAAAATCTAAAATTAAAAAAGAAAAAATTTTCCCATATGCTATGAAATGGAGGCACATGCAGCAAAGCTTGCCAAAAGTGATCCCCGCTGAAGGCCAAAAGAGAAAAGAAGGACTTTCAAACAGGCTGGAATGGAGATACCAGCTACGGAATTGCAATTGGAGGAGAAAAAAAAAAAAAAATTTGGGAAATTTGGGCAATTTAGTAGAAAAGAAAGGACCGGATTATAGCAGAGCAGTGCAAAATACCAAAACATGCCAAAACTAAGCTTCCAGACATTGCCAAAGCAGTGGAAAATTGCAAGGAGCAAGACACAACGTGGAGGGAAGATATAAAAGACATGGCATGGATGCTTAAAAAAAATGGAAAAAAAAAGAAAAAACTTTCCCAAAGTCAAAGGCATCAAAAGTCATGGCATGTCATCTAGGGCAGGGACATGCACCAAAGATTCCTCTCTTGGTCCCCATTGAAATCGCAAGATTCCGTTTCCCTTCCCGAAAGGAAATTTCATTTCCTTTCGGGAAGGAAACGGAATCTTGCGACCCCATAAAGAAAGGCTTACAAACGCTCTGGAAAGGAGATAGGATCAAATGAAATCCAATTGAAAAAAAGCCAAAAAATGCAGAAAATTGGGAGTTTTAGTGTCTTCAAGAAATGGTCTGTGAGGAAATGAGCTGCATTGCAAAGGACCAAAACATGCCAAAACTAAGCTCCCAGACGTTGCCAAAGCAGGGAAAAATGGCAAGGAGAAGACACAACGTGGAGGAGAGGATAGGAGGAACATGGTATGGACACTTAAAAATCTAAAATTAAAAAAGAAAAAATTTCCCATATTCTATGAAATGGAGGCACATGCAGCAAAGCTTGCCAAAAGTGATCCCCGCTGAAGGCCAAAAGAGAAAAGAAGGACTTTCAAACAGGCTGGAATGGAGATACCAGCTAAGGAATTGCAATTGGAGGAGAAAAAAAAAAATTTGGGAAATTTGGGCAATTTAGTGACTCTAAGTAAATGGACCGGGATTATAGCAGAGCAGTGCAAAATACCAAAACATGCCAAAACTAAGCTTCCAGACATTGCCAAAGCAGTGGAAAATTGCAAGGAGAAGACACAACGTGGAGGGGAAGATAAGAAAGACAGGCATGGATGCTTAAAAAAATGGAAAAAAAAGAAAAAAATCTTTCCCAAAGTCAAAGCATCAAAAGTCATGGCATTCATCTAGGCAGGGACATGCACCAAAGATTCCTCTCTTGGTCCCCATTGAAATCCAAGATTCCGTTTCCCTTCCCGAAAGGAAATTTCAAACAGGCTGGAATGGAGATACCAGCTAAGGAATTGCAATTGGGAGAGAAAAAAAAAAATTGGAAATTTGGGCAATTTAGTGACTAAAAGAAAATGGACCGGATTATAGCAGAGCAGTGCAAAATACCAAAACATGCAAAACTAAGCTTCCAGACATTGCCAAAGCAGTGGAAAATTGCAAGGAGCAAGACACAACGTGGAGGGGAAGATATAAAAGACATGGCATGGATGCTTAAAAAAAATGGAAAAAAAAAGAAAAAAATCTTTCCCAAGTCAAAGGCATCAAAGTCATGGCAGTCATCTGGGCAGGGACATGCACCAAAAAAGAAAAAAAAAAAAAAAAATTCCTCTCTTGTCCCCATTGAAATCGCAAGATTCCGTTTCCCTTCCCGAAAGGAAATTTCATTTCCTTTCGGGAAGGAAACGGAATCTTGCGACCCCATAAAGAAAGGCTTACAAACGCTCTGGAAAGGAGATAGGATCAAATGAAATCCAATTGAAAAAAAGCCAAAAAAATGCAGAAAATTGGGAGTTTTAGTGTCTTCAAGAAATGGTCTGTGAGGAAATGAGCTGCATTGCAAAGGACCAAAACATGCCAAAACTAAGCTCCCAGACGTTGCCAAAGCAGGGGAAAATGGCAAGGAGGAAGACACAACGTGGAGGAGAGGATATGAGGAACATGGTATGGACACTTAAAAAAACTAAAATTAAAAAAGAAAAATTTTCCCATATTCTATGAAATGGAGGCACATGCAGCAAAGCTTGCCAAAAGTGATCCCCGCTGAAGGCCAAAAGAGAAAAGAAGGACTTTCAAACAGGCTGGAATGGAGATACCAGCTAAGGAATTGCAATTGGAGGAGAAAAAAAAAAATTTGGGAATTTGGGCAATTTAGTGACTCTAAGAAAATGGACCGGGATTATAGCAGAGCAGTGCAAAATACCAAAACATGCCAAAACTAAGCTTCCAGACATTGCCAAAGCAGTGGAAAATTGCAAGGAGCAAGACACAACGTGGAGGGGAAGATATAAAAGACATGGCATGGATGCTTAAAAAAAATGGAAAAAAAAAGAAAAAAATCTTTCCCAAAGTCAAAGGCATCAAAAGTCATGGCATGTCATCTAGGGCAGGGACATGCACCAAAGATTCCTCTCTTGGTCCCCATTGAAATCGCAAGATTCCGTTTCCCTTCCCGAAAGGAAATTTCATTTCCTTTCGGGAAGGAAACGGAATCTTGCGACCCCATAAAGAAAGGCTTACAAACGCTCTGGAAAGGAGATAGGATCAAATGAAATCCAATTGAAAAAAAGCCAAAAAAATGCAGAAAATTGGGAGTTTTAGTGTCTTCAAGAAATGGTCTGTGAGGAAATGAGCTGCATTGCAAAGGACCAAAACATGCCAAAACTAAGCTCCCAGACGTTGCCAAAGCAGGGAAAATGGCAAGGAGGAAGACACAACGTGGAGGAGAGGATAGGAGGAACATGGTATGGACACTTAAAAAAACAAAATTAAAAAAGAAAAAATTTTCCCATATTCTATGAAATGGAGGCACATGCAGCAAAGCTTGCAAAAGTGATCCCCGCTGAAGGCCAAAAGAGAAAAGAAGGACTTTCAAACAGGCTGGAATGGAGATACCAGCTAAGGAATTGCAATTGGAGGAGAAAAAAAAAAATTTGGGAAATTTGGGCAATTTAGTGACTCTAAGTAAATGGACCGGGATTATAGCAGAGCAGTGCAAAATACCAAAACATGCCAAAACTAAGCTTCCAGACATTGCCAAAGCAGTGGAAAATTGCAAGGAGCAAGACACAACGTGGAGGGGAGATAAAAAGACATGGCATGGATGCTTAAAAAAAATGGAAAAAAAAAGAAAAAAATCTTTCCCAAAGTCAAAGGCATCAAAAGTCATGGCATGTCATCTAGGCAGGGACATGCACCAAAGATTCCTCTCTTGGTCCCCATTGAAATCGCAAGATTCCGTTTCCCTTCCCGAAAGGAAATTTCATTTCCTTTCGGGAAGGAAACGGAATCTTGCGACCCCATAAAGAAAGGCTTACAAACGCTCTGGAAAGGAGATAGGATCAAATGAAATCCAATTGAAAAAAAGCCAAAAAAATGCAGAAAATTGGGAGTTTTAGTGTCTTCAAGAAATGGTCTGTGAGGAAATGAGCTGCATTGCAAAGGACCAAAACATGCCAAAACTAAGCTCCCAGACGTTGCCAAAGCAGGGAAAATGGCAAGGAGCAAGACACAACGTGGAGGAGAGGATAGGAGGAACATGGTATGGACACTTAAAAATCTAAAATTAAAAAAGAAAAAATTTCCCATATTCTATGAAATGGAGGCACATGCAGCAAAGCTTGCCAAAAGTGATCCCCGCTGAAGGCCAAAAGAGAAAAGAAGGACTTTCAAACAGGCTGGAATGGAGATACCAGCTAAGGAATTGCAATTGGAGGAGAAAAAAAAAAATTTGGGAAATTTGGGCAATTTAGTGACTCTAAGAAAATGGACCGGGATTATAGCAGAGCAGTGCAAAATACCAAAACATGCCAAAACTAAGCTTCCAGACATTGCCAAAGCAGTGGAAAATTGCAAGGAGCAAGACACAACGTGGAGGGGAAGATATAAAAGACATGGCATGGATGCTTAAAAAAAATGGAAAAAAAAAGAAAAAAATCTTTCCAAAGTCAAAGGCATCAAAAGTCATGGCATGTCATCTAGGGCAGGGACATGCACCAAAGATTCCTCTCTTGGTCCCCATTGAAATCGCAAGATTCCGTTTCCCTTCCCGAAAGGAAATTTCATTTCCTTTCGGAAGGAAACGGAATCTTGCGACCCCATAAAGAAAGGCTTACAAACGCTCTGGAAAGGAGATAGGATCAAATGAAATCCAATTGAAAAAAAGCCAAAAAAATGCAGAAAATTGGGAGTTTTAGTGTCTTCAAGAAATGGTCTGTGAGGAAATGAGCTGCATTGCAAAGGACCAAAACATGCCAAAACTAAGCTCCCAGACGTTGCCAAAGCAGGGAAAATGGCAAGGAGGAAGACACAACGTGGAGGAGAGGATATGAGGAACATGGTATGGACACTTAAAAATCTAAAATTAAAAAAGAAAAAATTTTCCCATATTCTATGAAATGGAGGCACATGCAGCAAAGCTTGCCAAAAGTGATCCCCGCTGAAGGCCAAAAGAGAAAAGAAGGACTTTCAAACAGGCTGGAATGGAGATACCAGCTAAGGAATTGCAATTGGAGGAGAAAAAAAAAAATTTGGGAAATTTGGGCAATTTAGTGACTCTAAGAAAATGGACCGGGATTATAGCAGAGCAGTGCAAAATACCAAAACATGCCAAAACTAAGCTTCCAGACATTGCCAAAGCAGTGGAAATTGCAAGGAGCAAGACACAACGTGGAGGGAGGTATGAGGAACATAATATGGACACTTAAAAAAACCTAAAATTAAAAAAGAAAAAATTTTCCCATATGCTATGAAGGAGGCACATGCAGCAAAGCTTGCCAAAAGTGATCCCCGCTGAAGGCCAAAAGAGAAAAGAAGGACTTTCAAACAGGCTGGAATGGAGATACCAGCTAAGGAATTGCAATTGGAGGAGAAAAAAAAAAATTTGGAAATTTGGGCAATTTAGTGACTCTAAGAAAATGGACCGGGATTATAGCAGAGCAGTGCAAAATACCAAAACATGCCAAAACTAAGCTTCCAGACATTGCCAAAGCAGTGGAAAATTGCAAGGAGCAAGACACAACGTGGAGGGGAAGATATAAAAGACATGGCATGGATGCTTAAAAAAAATGGAAAAAAAAAGAAAAAAATCTTTCCCAAAGTCAAAGGCATCAAAAGTCATGGCATGTCATCTAGGGCAGGGACATGCACCAAAGATTCCTCTCTTGGTCCCCATTGAAATCGCAAGATTCCGTTTCCCTTCCCGAAAGGAAATTTCATTTCCTTTCGGGAAGGAAACGGAATCTTGCGACCCCATAAAGAAAGGCTTACAAACGCTCTGGAAAGGAGATAGGATCAAATGAAATCCAATTGAAAAAAAGCCAAAAAAATGCAGAAAATTGGGAGTTTTAGTGTCTTCAAGAAATGGTCTGTGAGGAAATGAGCTGCATTGCAAAGGACCAAAACATGCCAAAACTAAGCTCCCAGACGTTGCCAAAGCAGGGGAAAATGGCAAGGAGCAAGACACAACGTGGAGGAGAGGATAGGAGGAACATGGTATGGACACTTAAAAATCTAAAATTAAAAAAGAAAAAATTTTCCCATATTCTATGAATGGAGGCACATGCAGCAAAGCTTGCCAAAAGTGATCCCGCTGAAGGCCAAAAGAGAAAAGAAGGACTTTCAAACAGGCTGGAATGGAGATACCAGCTAAGGAATTGCAATTGGAGGAGAAAAAAAAAAAATTTGGGAATTTGGGCAATTTAGTGACTCTAAGAAAATGGACCGGATTATAGCAGAGCAGTGCAAAATACCAAAACATGCCAAAACTAAGCTTCCAGACATTGCCAAAGCAGTGGAAAATTGCAAGGAGCAAGACACAACGTGGAGGGAAGATATAAAAGACATGGCATGGATGCTTAAAAAAAATGGAAAAAAAAAGAAAAAAATCTTTCCCAAAGTCAAAGGCATCAAAAGTCATGGCATGTCATCTAGGGCAGGGACATGCACCAAAGATTCCTCTCTTGGTCCCCATTGAAATCGCAAGATTCCGTTTCCCTCCCGAAAGGAAATTTCATTTCCTTTCGGGAAGGAAACGGAATCTTGCGACCCCATAAAGAAAGGCTTACAAACGCTCTGGAAAGGAGATAGGATCAAATGAAATCCAATTGAAAAAAAGCCAAAAAAATGCAGAAAATTGGGAGTTTTAGTGTCTTCAAGAAATGGTCTGTGAGGAAATGAGCTGCATTGCAAAGGACCAAAACATGCCAAAACTAAGCTCCCAGACGTTGCCAAAGCAGGGGAAAATGGCAAGGAGCAAGACACAACGTGGAGGAGAGGATAGGAGGAACATGGTATGGACACTTAAAAATCTAAAATTAAAAAAGAAAAAATTTTCCCATATTCTATGAAATGGAGGCACATGCAGCAAAGCTTGCCAAAAGTGATCCCCGCTGAAGGCCAAAAGAGAAAAGAAGGACTTTCAAACAGGCTGGAATGGAGATACCAGCTAAGGAATTGCAATTGGAGGAGAAAAAAAAAAAATTGGAAATTTGGGCAATTTAGTGACTCTAAGAAAATGGACCGGGATTATAGCAGAGCAGTGCAAAATACCAAAACATGCCAAAACTAAGCTTCCAGACATTGCCAAAGCAGTGGAAAATTGCAAGGAGCAAGACACAACGTGGAGGGGAGGATATGAGGAACATAATATGGACACTTAAAAAAACCTAAAATAAAAAAAGAAAAAATTTCCCCATATGCTCTGAGTGCAGGCACATGCAGCAAAGCTTGCCAAAATTGATCCCTGCTGAAGGCCAAAACAGAAAAAAAGAAGGACTTTCAAACAGGCTGGAATGGAGATACCAGCTACGGAATTGCAATTGGAGGAGAAAAAAAAAAAAAATTTGGGAAATTTGGGCAATTTAGTGACTCTAAGAAAATGGACCGGGATTATAGCAGAGCAGTGCAAAATACCAAAACATGCCAAAACTAAGCTTCCAGACATTGCCAAAGCAGTGGAAAATTGCAAGGAGCAAGACACAACGTGGAGGGGAAGATATAAAAGACATGGCATGGATGCTTAAAAAAAATGAAAAAAAAAGAAAAAAATCTTTCCCAAAGTCAAAGGCATCAAAAGTCATGGCATGTCATCTAGGGCAGGGACATGCACCAAAGATTCCTCTCTTGTCCCCATTGAAATCGCAAGATTCCGTTTCCCTTCCCGAAAGGAAATTTCATTCCTTTCGGGAAGGAACGGAATCTTGCGACCCCATAAAGAAAGGCTTACAAACGCTCTGGAAAGGAGATAGGATCAAATGAAATCCAATTGAAAAAAAGCCAAAAAAATGCAGAAAATTGGGAGTTTTAGTGTCTTCAAGAAATGGTCTGTGAGGAAATGAGCTGCATTGCAAAGGACCAAAACATGCCAAAACTAAGCTCCCAGACGTTGCCAAAGCAGGGGAAAATGGCAAGGAGCAAGACACAACGTGGAGGAGAGGATAGGAGGAACATGGTATGGACACTTAAAAATCTAAAATTAAAAAAGAAAAAAATTTCCCATATTCTATGAAGTGAGGCACATGCAGCAAAGCTTGCCAAAAGTGATCCCCGCTGAAGGCCAAAAGAGAAAAGAAGGACTTTCAAACAGGCTGGAATGGAGATACCAGCTAAGGAATTGCAATTGGAGGAGAAAAAAAAAAAAATTTGGGAAATTTGGGCAATTTAGTGACTCTAAGAAAATGGACCGGGATTATAGCAGAGCAGTGCAAAATACCAAAACATGCCAAAACTAAGCTTCCAGACATTGCCAAAGCAGTGGAAAATTGCAAGGAGCAAGACACAACGTGGAGGGGAAGGTATGAGGAACATAATATGGACACTTAAAAAAATCTAAAATTAAAAAAGAAAAAATTTTCCCATATGCTATGAAGGGAGGCACATGCAGCAAAGCTTGCCAAAAGTGATCCCCGCTGAAGGCCAAAACAGAAAAGAAGGACTTTCAAACAGGCTGGAATGGAGATACCAGCTACGGAATTGCAATTGGAGGAGAAAAAAAAAATTTGGGAAATTTGGGCAATTTAGTGACTCTAAGAAATGGACCGGGATTATAGCAGAGCAGTGCAAAATACCAAAACATGCCAAAACTAAGCTTCCAGACATTGCCAAAGCAGTGGAAAATTGCAAGGAGCAAGACACAACGTGGAGGGGAAGATATAAAAGACATGGCATGGATGCTTAAAAAAAATGGAAAAAAAAAGAAAAAAATCTTTCCCAAAGTCAAAGGCATCAAAAGTCATGGCATGTCATCTAGGGCAGGGACATGCACCAAAGATTCCTCTCTTGGTCCCCATTGAAATCGCAAGATTCCGTTTCCCTTCCGAAAGGAAATTTCATTTCCTTTCGGGAAGGAAACGGAATCTTGCGACCCCATAAAGAAAGGCTTACAAACGCTCTGGAAAGGAGATAGGATCAAATGAAATCCAATTGAAAAAAAGCCAAAAAAATGCAGAAAATTGGGAGTTTTAGTGTCTTCAAGAAATGGTCTGTGAGGAAATGAGCTGCATTGCAAAGGACCAAAACATGCCAAAACTAAGCTCCCAGACGTTGCCAAAGCAGGGGAAAATGGCAAGGAGGAAGACACAACGTGGAGGAGAGGATAGGAGGAACATGGTATGGACACTTAAAAATCTAAAATTAAAAAAGAAAAAATTTTCCCATATTCTATGAAATGGAGGCACATGCAGCAAAGCTTGCCAAAAGTGATCCCCGCTGAAGGCCAAAAGAGAAAAGAAGGACTTTCAAACAGGCTGGAATGGAGATACCAGCTACGGAATTGCAATTGGAGGAGAAAAAAAAAAATTTGGGAAATTTGGGCAATTTAGTGACTATAAGTAAATGGACCGGGATTATAGCAGAGCAGTGCAAAATACCAAAACATGCCAAAACTAAGCTTCCAGACATTGCCAAAGCAGTGGAAAATTGCAAGGAGCAAGACACAACGTGGAGGGGAAGATATAAAAGACATGGCATGGATGCTTAAAAAAAATGGAAAAAAAAGAAAAAAATCTTTCCCAAAGTCAAAGGCATCAAAAGTCATGGCATGTCATCTAGGGCAGGGACATGCACCAAAGATTCCTCTCTTGGTCCCCATTGAAATCGCAAGATTCCGTTTCCCTTCCCGAAAGGAAATTTCATTTCCTTTCGGGAAGGAAACGGAATCTTGCGACCCCATAAAGAAAGGCTTACAAACGCTCTGGAAAGGAGATAGGATCAAATGAAATCCAATTGAAAAAAAGCCAAAAAAATGCAGAAAATTGGGAGTTTTAGTGTCTTCAAGAAATGGTCTGTGAGGAAATGAGCTGCATTGCAAAGGACCAAAACATGCCAAAACTAAGCTCCCAGACGTTGCCAAAGCAGGGGAAAATGGCAAGGAGCAAGACACAACGTGGAGGAGAGGATAGAGGAACATGGTATGGACACTTAAAAATCTAAAATTAAAAAAGAAAAATTTTCCCATATTCTATGAAATGAGGCACATGCAGCAAAGCTTGCCAAAAGTGATCCCCGCTGAAGGCCAAAGAGAAAAGAAGGACTTTCAAACAGGCTGGAATGGAGATACCAGCTACGGAATTGCAATTGGAGGAGAAAAAAAAAAATTTGGGAAATTTGGGCAATTTAGTGACTCTAAGAAATGGACCGGGATTATAGCAGAGCAGTGCAAAATACCAAAACATGCCAAAACTAAGCTTCCAGACATTGCCAAAGCAGTGGAAAATTGCAAGGAGCAAGACACAACGTGGAGGGGAAGATATAAAAGACATGGCATGGATGCTTAAAAAAAATGGAAAAAAAAAGAAAAAAATCTTTCCCAAAGTCAAAGGCATCAAAAGTCATGGCATGTCATCTAGGGCAGGGACATGCACCAAAGATTCCTCTCTTGGTCCCCATTGAAATCGCAAGATTCCGTTTCCCTTCCCGAAAGGAAATTTCATTTCCTTTCGGGAAGGAAACGGAATCTTGCGACCCCATAAAGAAAGGCTTACAAACGCTCTGGAAAGGAGATAGGATCAAATGAAATCCAATTGAAAAAAAGCCAAAAAAATGCAGAAAATTGGGAGTTTTAGTGTCTTCAAGAAATGGTCTGTGAGGAAATGAGCTGCATTGCAAAGGACCAAAACATGCCAAAACTAAGCTCCCAGACGTTGCCAAAGCAGGGGAAAATGGCAAGGAGCAAGACACAACGTGGAGGGGAGGATAGGAGGAACATGGTATGGACACTTAAAAAATCTAAAATTAAAAAAGAAAAAATTTTCCATATTCTATGAAATGGAGGCACATGCAGCAAAGCTTGCCAAAAGTGATCCCGCTGAAGGCCAAAGAGAAAAGAAGGACTTTCAACAGGCTGGAATGGAGATACAGCTAAGGAATTGCATTGGAGGAAAAAAAAAAAAAATTTGGGAAATTGGGCAATTTAGTGATCTAAGTAAATGGACGGGATTTATAGCAGAGCAGTGCAAAATACCACAAACATGCCAAAACTAAGCTTCCAGACATTGCAAAGCAGTGGAAAATTGCAAGGAGCAGACACAACGTGGAGGGGAAGATATAAAAGACATGGCATGGATGCTTAAAAAAATGGGAAAAAAAAGAAAAAAATCTTTCCAAAGTCAAAGGCATCAAAGTCATGGCATGGTCATCTAGGGCAAGGACATGCACCAAAGATTCCTCTCTTGGTCCCCATTGAAATCGCAAGATTCCGTTTCCCTTCCCGAAAGGAATTTCATTTCCTTTCGGGAAGGAACGGAATCTTGCGACCCCATAAAGAAGGCTTACAAACGCTCTGGAAGGAGATAGGATCAAATGAAATCCAATGAAAAAAGCCAAAAAAATGCAGAAAATTGGGTTTTAGTGTCTTCAAGAAATGGTCTGTGAGGAAATGAGCTGCATTGCAAAGGACCAAAACATGCCAAAACTAAGCTCCAGACGTTGCCAAAGCAGGGAAAATGGCAAGGAGGAAGACACAACGTGGAGGAGAGGTAGGGAACATAATATGGACACTTAAAAATCTAAAATTAAAAAGAAAAAAATTTTCCCATATTCTATGAAATGGAGGCACATGCAGCAAAGCTTGCCAAAAGTGATCCCGCTGAAGGCCAAAAGAGAAAAGAAGGACTTTCAAACAGGCTGGAATGGAGATACCAGCTAAGGAATTGCAATTGGAGGAGAAAAAAAAAAATTTGGGAAATTTGGGCAATTTAGTGACTCTAAGAAAATGGACCGGGATTATAGCAGAGCAGTGCAAAATACCAAAACATGCCAAAACTAAGCTTCCAGACATTGCCAAAGCAGTGGAAAATTGCAAGGAGCAAGACACAACGTGGAGGGGAAGATATAAAAGACATGGCATGGATGCTTTAAAAAAAATGGAAAAAAAAGAAAAAAATCTTTCCCAAGTCAAAGGCATCAAAAGTCATGGCATGTCATCTAGGGCAGGGACATGCACCAAAGATTCCTCTCTTGGTCCCCATTGAAATCGCAAGATTCCGTTTCCCTTCCCGAAAGGAAATTTCATTTCCTTTCGGGAAGGAAACGGAATCTTGCGACCCCATAAAGAAAGGCTTACAACGCTCTGGAAAGGAGATAGGATCAAATGAAATCAATTGAAAAAAAGCCAAAAAAATGCAGAAAATTGGGAGTTTTAGTGTCTTCAAGAAATGGTCTGTGAGGAAATGAGCTGCATTGCAAAGGACCAAAACATGCCAAAACTAAGCTCCCAGACGTTGCCAAAGCAGGGAAAATGGCAAGGAGGAAGACACAACGTGGAGGGGAAGGTATGAGGAACATGTATGGACACTTAAAAATCTAAAATTAAAAAAGAAAAAATTTTCCCATATCTATGAAATGGAGGCACATGCAGCAAAGCTTGCCAAATTGATCCCCGCTGAAGGCCAAAAGAGAAAAGAAGGACTTTCAAACAGGCTGGAATGGAGATACCAGCTACGGAATTGCAATTGGAGGAGAAAAAAAAAAAAATTTGGGAAATTTGGGCAATTTAGTGTCTAAGAAAATGGACCGGGATTATAGCAGAGCAGTGCAAAATACCAAAACATGCAAAAACTAAGCTTCCAGACATTGCCAAAGCAGTGGAAAATTGCAAGGAGGAAGACACAACGTGGAGGAAGGTATGAGGAACATAATATGGACACTTAAAAAAACCTAAAATTAAAAAAGAAAAAATTTCCCATATTCTATGAAAGGAGGCACATGCAGCAAAGCTTGCCAAAAGTGATCCCGCTGAAGGCCAAAAAGAAAAGAAGGACTTTCAAACAGGCTGGAATGGAGATACCAGCTAAGGAATTGCAATTGGAGGAGAAAAAAAAAAAATTTGGAAATTTGGGCAATTTAGTGACTCTAAGAAAATGGACGGGATTATAGCAGAGCAGTGCAAAATACCAAACATGCCAAAACTAAGCTTCCAGACATTGCCAAAGCAGTGGAAAATTGCAAGGAGCAAGACACAACGTGGAGGGGAAGATATAAAAGACATGGCATGGATGCTTAAAAAAAATGGAAAAAAAAAGAAAAAAATCTTTCCCAAGTCAAAGGCATCAAAAGTCATGGCATGTCATCTAGGGCAGGGACATGCACCAAGATTCCTCTCTTGGTCCCCATTGAAATCGCAGATTCCGTTTCCCTTCCGAAAGGAAATTTCATTTCCTTTCGGGAAGGAAACGGAATCTTGCGACCCCATAAAGAAAGGCTTACAAACGCTCTGGAAAGGAGATAGGATCAAATGAAATCCAATTGAAAAAAAGCAAAAAAATGCAGAAAATTGGGAGTTTTAGTGTCTTCAAGAAATGGTCTGTGAGGAAATGAGCTGCATTGCAAAGGACCAAAACATGCCAAAACTAAGCTCCCAGACGTTGCCAAAGCAGGGGAAAATGGCAAGGAGGAAGACACAACGTGGAGGGGAAGGATATGAGGAACATGGTATGGACACTTAAAAATCTAAAATTAAAAAGAAAAAAATTTTCCATATGCTATGAAATGGAGGCACATGCAGCAAAGCTTGCCAAAAGTGATCCCCGCTGAAGGCCAAAAGAGAAAAGAAGGACTTTCAAACAGGCTGGAATGGAGATACCAGCTACGGAATTGCAATTGGAGGAGAAAAAAAAAAAATTTGGGAAATTTGGGCAATTTAGTGACTCTAAGAAAATGGACCGGGATTATAGCAGAGCAGTGCAAAATACCAAAACATGCCAAAACTAAGCTTCAGACATTGCCAAAGCAGTGGAAAATTGCAAGGAGCAAGACACAACGTGGAGGGGAAGATATAAAAGACATGGCATGGATGCTTAAAAAAAATGGAAAAAAAGAAAAAAATCTTTCCCAAAGTCAAAGGCATCAAAAGTCATGGCATGTCATCTAGGGCAGGGACATGCAAAGATTCCTCTCTTGGTCCCCATTGAAATCGCAAGATTCGTTTCCCTTCCGAAAGGAAATTTCATTTCCTTTCGGGAAGGAAACGGAATCTTGCGACCCATAAAGAAAGGCTTACAAACGCTCTGGAAAGGAGATAGGATCAAATGAAATCAATTGAAAAAAAGCCAAAAAATGCAGAAAATTGGGAGTTTTAGTGTCTTCAAGAAATGGTCTGTGAGGAAATGAGCTGCATTGCAAAGGACCAAAACATGCCAAAACTAAGCTCCCAGACGTTGCCAAAGCAGGGGAAAATTGCAAGGAGGAAGACACAACGTGGAGGAGAGGATATGAGGAACATGGTATGGACACTTAAAAATCTAAAATTAAAAAAGAAAAAATTTTCCCATATTCTATGAAATGGAGGCACATGCAGCAAAGCTTGCCAGAATTGATCCCCGCTGAAGGCCAAAAGAGAAAAGAAGGACTTTCAAACAGGCTGGAATGGAGATACCAGCTAAGGAATTGCAATTGGAGGAGAAAAAAAAAAATTTGGGAAATTTGGGCAATTTAGTGACTCTAAGAAAATGGACCGGGATTATAGCAGAGCAGTGCAAAATACCAAAACATGCAAAACTAAGCTTCCAGACATTGCCAAAGCAGTGGAAAATTGCAAGGAGCAAGACACAACGTGGAGGGGAAGATATAAAAGGACATGGCATGGATGCTTAAAAAAAATGGAAAAAAAAGAAAAAAATCTTTCCCAAAGTCAAAGGCATCAAAAGTCATGGCATGTCATCTGGGCAGGGACATGCACCAAAGATTCCTCTCTTGGTCCCATTGAATCGCAAGATTCCGTTTCCTTCGAAAGGAAATTTCATTTCCTTTCGGGAAGGAAACGGAATCTTGCGACCCCATAAGAAAGGCTTACAAAGCTCTGGAAAGGAGATAGGATCAAATGAAATCCAATTGAAAAAAAGCCAAAAAAATGCAGAAAATTGGGAGTTTTAGTGTCTTCAAGAAATGGTCTGTGAGGAAATGAGCTGCATTGCAAAGGACCAAAACATGCCAAAACTAAGCTCCCAGACGTTGCCAAAGCAGGGGAAAATGGCAAGGAGGAAGACACAACGTGGAGGGAAGGTATGAGGAACATGGTATGGACACTTAAAAATCTAAAATTAAAAAAGAAAAAATTTTCCCATATTCTATGAATGGAGGCACATGCAGCAAAGCTTGCCAAAAGTGATCCCGCTGAAGGCAAAAGAGAAAAGAAGGACTTTCAAACAGGCTGGAATGGAGATACCAGCTAAGGAATTGCAATTGGAGGAAGAAAAAAAAAAAAATTGGGAAATTTGGGCAATTTAGTGACTCTAAGAAAATGGACCGGGATTATAGCAGAGCAGTGCAAAATACCAAAACATGCCAAAACTAAGCTTCCAGACATTGCCAAAGCAGTGGAAAATTGCAAGGAGCAAGACACAACGTGGAGGGGAGGATATGAGGAACATAATATGGACACTTAAAAACCTAAAATTAAAAAAGAAAAAATTTCCCCATATTCTATGAATAGGAGGCACATGCAGCAAAGCTTGCCAAAATTGATCCCCGCTGAAGGCCAAAAGAGAAAAGAAGGACTTTCAAACAGGCTGGAATGGAGATACAGCTAAGGAATTGCAATTGGAGGAGAAAAAAAAAAATTTGGGAAATTTGGGCAATTTAGTGACTCTAAGAAATGGACCGGATTATTAGCATGCAGTGCAAATACCAAAACATGCCAAAACTAAGCTTCCAGACATTGCCAAAGCAGTGGAAAATTGCAAGGAGGAAGACACAACGTGGAGGGGGAGGATATGAGGAACATAATATGGACACTTAAAAAACTAAAATTAAAAAAGAAAAATTTTCCCATATGCTATGAAGTGCAGGCACATGCAGCAAAGCTTGCCAGAATTGATCCCGCTGAAGGCCAAAAGAGAAAAGAAGGACTTTCAAACAGGCTGGAATGGAGATACCAGCTAAGGAATTGCAATTGGAGGAGGAGAAAAAAAAAAAATTTGGGAAATTTGGGCAATTTAGTGACTCTAAGAAAATGGACCGGGATTATAGCAGAGCAGTGCAAAATACCAAAACATGCCAAAACTAAGCTTCCAGACATTGCCAAAGCAGTGGAAAATTGCAAGGAGCAAGACACAACGTGGAGGGGAAGATATAAAAGACATGGCATGGATGCTTAAAAAAAATGGAAAAAAAAGAAAAAAAATCTTTCCAAAGTCAAAGGCATCAAAAGTCATGGCATGTCATCTAGGGCAGGGACATGCACCAAAGATTCCTCTCTTGGTCCCATTGAAATCGCAAGATTCCGTTTCCCTTCCCGAAAGGAAATTTCATTTCCTTTCGGAAGGAAACGGAATCTTGCGACCCCATAAAGAAAGGCTTACAAACGCTCTGGAAAGGAGATAGGATCAAATGAAATCCAATTGAAAAAAAGCCAAAAAATGCAGAAAATTGGGAGTTTTAGTGTCTTCAAGAATGGTCTGTGAGGAAATGAGCTGCATTGCAAAGGACCAAAACATGCCAAAACTAAGCTCCCAGACGTTGCCAAAGCAGGGGAAAATGGGAAGGAGGAAGACACAACGTGGAGGAGAGGATATGAGGAACATGGTATGGACACTTAAAAATCTAAAATTAAAAAAGAAAAAATTTTCCCATATTCTATGAAATGGAGGCACATGCAGCAAAGCTTGCCAAAAGTGATCCCCGCTGAAGGCCAAAACAGAAAAGAAGGACTTTCAAACAGGCTGGAATGGAGATACCAGCTACGGAATTGCAATTGGAGGAGAAAAAAAAAAACTTTGGGAAATTTGGGCAATTTAGTGACTCTAAGAAAATGGACCGGGATTATAGCAGAGCAGTGCAAAATACCAAAACATGCCAAACTAAGCTTCCAGACATTGCCAAAGCAGTGGAAAATTGCAAGGAGCAAGACACAACGTGGAGGGGAAGGTATGCGGAACATAATACGGACACTTAAAAAAACCTAAAATTAAAAAAGAAAAAATTTTCCCATATGCTATGAAGTGCAGGCACATGCAGCAAAGCTTGCCAGAATTGATCCCCGCTGAAGGCCAAAACAGAAAAGAAGGACTTTCAAACAGGCTGGAATGGAGATACCAGCTACGGAATTGCAATTGGAGGAGAAAAAAAAATACTTTGGGAAATTTGGGCAATTTAGTGACTCTAAGAAAATGGACCGGGATTATAGCAGAGCAGTGCAAAATACCAAAACATGCCAAAACTAAGCTTCCAGACATTGCCAAAGCAGTGGAAAATTGCAAGGAGCAAGACACAACGTGGAGGGGAAGATATAAAAGACATGGCATGGATGCTTAAAAAAAATGGAAAAAAAAGAAAAAAATCTTTCCCAAAGTCAAAGGCATCAAAAGTCATGGCATGTCATCTAGGGCAGGGACATGCACCAAAGATTCCTCTCTTGGTCCCCATTGAAATCGCAAGATTCCGTTCCCCTTCCGGAAAGGAAATTTCATTTCCTTTCGGGAAGGAAACGGAATCTTGCGACCCCATAAAGAAAGGCTTACAAACGCTCTGGAAAGGAGATAGGATCAAATGAAATCCAATGAAAAAAAGCCAAAAAAATGCAGAAAATTGGGAGTTTTAGTGTCTTCAAGAAATGGTCTGTGAGGAAATGAGCTGCATTGCAAAGGACCAAAACATGCCAAAACTAAGCTCCCAGACGTTGCCAAAGCAGGGGAAAATGGCAAGGAGGAAGACACAACGTGGAGGAGAGGATATGAGGAACATGGTATGGACACTTAAAAATCTAAAATTAAAAAAGAAAAAATTTTCCCATATTCTATGAAATGGAGGCACATGCAGCAAAGCTTGCCAAAGTGATCCCCGCTGAAGGCCAAAACAGAAAAGAAGGACTTTCAAACAGGCTGGAATGGAGATACCAGCTACGGAATTGCAATTGGAGGAGAAAAAAAAAAATTTGGGAAATTTGGGCAATTTAGTGACTCTAAGAAAATGGACCGGGATTATAGCAGAGCAGTGCAAAATACCAAAACATGCCAAAACTAAGCTTCCAGACATTGCCAAAGCAGTGGAAAATTGCAAGGAGCAAGACACAACGTGGAGGGGAAGATATAAAAGACATGGCATGGATGCTTAAAAAAAATGGAAAAAAAAAGAAAAAAATCTTTCCCAAAGTCAAAGGCATCAAAAGTCATGGCATGTCATCTAGGGCAGGGACATGCACCAAAGATTCCTCTCTTGGTCCCCATTGAAATCGCAAGATTCCGTTCCCCTTCCGGAAAGGAAATTTCATTTCCTTTCGGGAAGGAAACGGAATCTTGCGACCCCATAAAGAAAGGCTTACAAACGCTCTGGAAAGGAGATAGGATCAAATGAAATCCAATTGAAAAAAAGCCAAAAAATTCAGAAAATTGGGAGTTTTAGTGTCTTCAAGAAATGGTCTGTGAGGAAATGAGCTGCATTGCAAAGGACCAAAACATGCCAAAACTAAGCTCCCAGACGTTGCCAAAGCAGGGGAAAATGGCAAGGAGGAAGACACAACGTGGAGGAGAGGATATGAGGAACATAATATGGACACTTAAAAAAACCTAAAATTAAAAAAGAAAAAATTTTCCCATATGCTCTGAAGTGCAGGCACATGCAGCAAAGCTTGCCAGAATTGATCCCCGCTGAAGGCCAAAACAGAAAAGAAGGACTTTCAAACAGGCTGGAATGGAGATACCAGCTACGGAATTGCAATTGGAGGAGAAAAAAAAAAAATTGGGGAAATTTGGGCAATTTAGTGACTCTAAGAAAATGGACCCGGATTATAGCAGAGCAGTGCAAAATACCAAAACATGCCAAAACTAAGCTTCCAGACATTGCCAAAGCAGTGGAAAATTGCAAGGAGCAAGACACAACGTGGAGGGGAAGATAGAAAAGACATGGCATGGATGCTTAAAAAAAATGGAAAAAAAAGAAAAAAATCTTTCCCAAAGTCAAAGGCATCAAAAGTCATGGCATGTCATCTAGGGCAGGGACATGCACCAAAGATTCCTCTCTTGGTCCCCCCATTGAAATCGCAAGATTCCGTTTCCCTTCCCGAAAGGATATTCCATTTCCTTTCGGGAAGGAAACGGAATCTTGCGACCCCATAAAGAAAGGCTTACAAACGCTCTGGAAAGGAGATAGGATCAAATGAAATCCAATTGAAAAAAAGCCAAAAAAATGCAGAAAATTGGGAGTTTTAGTGTCTTCAAGAAATGGTCTGTGAGGAAATGAGCTGCATTGCAAAGGACCAAAACATGCCAAAACTAAGCTCCCAGACGTTGCCAAAGCAGGGGAAAATGGCAAGGAGGAAGACACAACGTGGAGGAGAGGATATGAGGAACATGGTATGGACACTTAAAAATCTAAAATTAAAAAAGAAAAAATTTTCCCATATTCTATGAAATGGAGGCACATGCAGCAAAGCTTGCCAAAAGTGATCCCCGCTGAAGGCCAAAAGAGAAAAGAAGGACTTTCAAACAGGCTGGAATGGAGATACCAGCTACGGAATTGCAATTGGAGGAGAAAAAAAAAAATTGGGGAAATTTGGGCAATTTAGTGACTCTAAGAAAATGGACCGGGATTATAGCAGAGCAGTGCAAAATACCAAAACATGCCAAAACTAAGCTTCCAGACATTGCCAAAGCAGTGGAAAATTGCAAGGAGCAAGACACAACGTGGAGGGGAAGGTATGCGGAACATAATACGGACACTTAAAAAAACCTAAAATTAAAAAAGAAAAAATTTTCCCATATGCTATGAAGTGCAGGCACATGCAGCAAAGCTTGCCAGAATTGATCCCCGCTGAAGGCCAAAACAGAAAAGAAGGACTTTCAAAGAGGCTGGAATGGAGATACCAGCTACGGAATTGCAATTGGAGGAGAAAAAAAAAAATTTGGGAAATTTGGGCAATTTAGTGACTCTAAGAAAATGGACCAGGATTATAGCAGAGCAGTGCAAAATACCAAAACATGCCAAAACTAAGCTTCCAGACATTGCCAAAGCAGTGGAAAATTGCAAGGAGCAAGACACAACGTGGAGGGGAAGATATAAAAGACATGGCATGGATGCTTAAAAAAAATGGAAAAAAAAAGAAAAAAATCTTTCCCAAAGTCAAAGGCATCAAAAGTCATGGCATGTCATCTAGGGCAGGGACATGCACCAAAGATTCCTCTCTTGGTCCCCATTGAAATCGCAAGATTCCGTTTCCCTTCCCGAAAGGAAATTCCATTTCCTTTCGGGAAGGAAACGAAATCTTGCGACCCCATAAAGAAAGGCTTACAAACGCTCTGGAAAGGAGATAGGATCAAATGAAATCCAATTGAAAAAAAGCCAAAAAAATGCAGAAAATTGGGAGTTTTAGTGTCTTCAAGAAATGGTCTGTGAGGAAATGAGCTGCATTGCAAAGGACCAAAACATGCCAAAACTAAGCTCCCAGACGTTGCCAAAGCAGGGGAAAATGGCAAGGAGGAAGACACAACGTGGAGGAGAGGATATGAGGAACATGGTATGGACACTTAAAAATCTAAAATTAAAAAGGAAAAAATTTTCCCATATTCTATGAAATGGAGGCACATGCAGCAAAGCTTGCCAAAAGTGATCCCCGCTGAAGGCCAAAACAGAAAAGAAGGACTTTCAAACAGGCTGGAATGGAGATACCAGCTACGGAATTGCAATTGGAGGAGAAAAAAAAAAACTTGGGGAAATTTGGGCAATTTAGTGACTCTAAGAAAATGGACCGGGATTATAGCAGAGCAGTGCAAAATACCAAAACATGCCAAAACTAAGCTTCCAGACATTGCCAAAGCAGTGGAAAATTGCAAGGAGCAAGACACAACGTGGAGGGGAAGATATAAAAGACATGGCATGGATGCTTAAAAAAAATGGAAAAAAAAGAAAAAAATCTTTCCCAAAGTCAAAGGCATCAAAAGTCATGGCATGTCATCTAGGGCAGGGACATGCACCAAAGATTCCTCTCTTGGTCCCCCCATTGAAATCGCAAGATTCCGTTTCCCTTCCCGAAAGGAAATTCCATTTCCTTTCGGGAAGGAAACGGAATCTTGCGACCCCATAAAGAAAGGCTTACAAACGCTCTGGAAAGGAGATAGGATCAAATGAAATCCAATTGAAAAAAAGCCAAAAAAATGCAGAAAATTGGGAGTTTTAGTGTCTTCAAGAAATGGTCTGTGAGGAAATGAGCTGCATTGCAAAGGACCAAAACATGCCAAAACTAAGCTCCCATACGTTGCCAAAGCAGGGGAAAATGGGAAGGAGGAAGACACAACGTGGAGGAGAGGATATGAGGAACATGGTATGGACACTTAAAAATCTAAAATTAAAAAAGAAAAAATTTTCCCATATTCTATGAAATGGAGGCACATGCAGCAAAGCTTGCCAAAAGTGATCCCCGCTGAAGGCCAAAACAGAAAAGAAGGACTTTCAAACAGGCTGGAATGGAGATACCAGCTACGGAATTGCAATTGGAGGAGAAAAAAAAAAAATTGGGGAAATTTGGGCAATTTAGTGACTCTAAGAAAATGGACCGGGATTATAGCAGAGCAGTGCAAAATACCAAAACATGCCAAAACTAAGCTTCCAGACATTGCCAAAGCAGTGGAAAATTGCAAGGAGCAAGACACAACGTGAAGGGGAAGGTATGCGGAACATAATACGGACACTTAAAAAAACCTAAAATTAAAAAAGAAAAAATTTTCCCATATGCTATGAAGTGCAGGCACATGCAGCAAAGCTTGCCAGAATTGATCCCCGCTGAAGGCCAAAACAGAAAAGAAGGACTTTCAAACAGGCTGGAATGGAGATACCAGCTACGGAATTGCAATTGGAGGAGAAAAAAAATACTTTGGGAAATTTGGGCAATTTAGTGACTCTAAGAAAATGGACCGGGATTATAGCAGAGCAGTGCAAAATACCAAAACATGCCAAAACTAAGCTTCCAGACATTGCCAAAGCAGTGGAAAATTGCAAGGAGCAAGACACAATGTGGAGGGGAAGATATAAAAGACATGGCATGGATGCTTAAAAAAAATGGAAAAAAAAAGAAAAAAATCTTTCCCAAAGTCAAAGGCATCAAAAGTCATGGCATGTCATCTAGGGCAGGGACATGCACCAAAGATTCCTCTCTTGGTCCCCATTGAAATCGCAAGATTCCGTTTCCCTTCCCGAAAGGAAATTTCATTTCCTTTCGGGAAGGAAACGGAATCTTGCGACCCCATAAAGAAAGGCTTACAAACGCTCTGGAAAGGAGATAGGATCAAATGAAATCCAATTGAAAAAAAGCCAAAAAAATGCAGAAAATTGGGAGTTTTAGTGTCTTCAAGAAATGGTCTGTGAGGAAATGAGCTGCATTGCAAAGGACCAAAACATGCCAAAACTAAGCTCCCAGACGTTGCCAAAGCAGGGGAAAATGGTAAGGAGGAAGACACAACGTGGAGGAGAGGATATGAGGAACATGGTATGGACACTTAAAAATCTAAAATTAAAAAAGAAAAAATTTTCCCATATTCTATGAAATGGAGGCACATGCAGCAAAGCTTGCCAAAAGTGATCCCCGCTGAAGGCCAAAACAGAAAAGAAGGACTTTCAAACAGGCTGGAATGGAGATACCAGCTACGGAATTGCAATTGGAGGAGAAAAAAAAAAAATTGGGGAAATTTGGGCAATTTAGTGACTCTAAGAAAATGGACCAGGATTATAGCAGAGCAGTGCAAAATACCAAAACATGCCAAAACTAAGCTTCCAGACATTGCCAAAGCAGTGGAAAATTGCAAGGAGCAAGACACAACGTGGAGGGGAAGATATAAAAGACATGGCATGGATGCTTAAAAAAAATGGAAAAAAAAAGAAAAAAATCTTTCCCAAAGTCAAAGGCATCAAAAGTCATGGCATGTCATCTAGGGCAGGGACATGCACCAAAGATTCCTCTCTTGGTCCCCATTGAAATCGCAAGATTCCGTTTCCGTTCCCGAGAGGAAATTCCATTTCCTTTCGGGAAGGAAACGGAATCTTGCGACCCCATAAAGAAAGGCTTACAAACGCTCTGGAAAGGAGATAGGATCAAATGAAATCCAATTGAAAAAAAGCCAAAAAAATGCAGAAAATTGGGAGTTTTAGTGTCTTCAAGAAATGGTCTGTGAGGAAATGAGCTGCATTGCAAAGGACCAAAACATGCCAAAACTAAGCTCCCAGACGTTGCCAAAGCAGGGGAAAATGGCAAGGAGGAAGACACAACGTGGAGGAGAGGATATGAGGAACATGGTATGGACACTTAAAAATCTAAAATTAAAAAAGAAAAAATTTTCCCATATTCTATGAAATGGAGGCACATGCAGCAAAGCTTGCCAGAATTGATCCCCGCTGAAGGCCAAAACAGAAAAGAAGGACTTTCAAACAGGCTGGAATGGAGATACCAGCTACGGAATTGCAATTGGAGGAGAAAAAAAAAAAATTGGGGAAATTTGGGCAATTTAGTGACTCTAAGAAAATGGACCGGGATTATAGCAGAGCAGTGCAAAATACCAAAACATGCCAAAACTAAGCTTCCAGACATTGCCAAAGCAGTGGAAAATGGCAAGGAGCAAGACACAACGTGGAGGGGAAGGTATGCGGAACATAATACGGACACTTAAAAAAACCTAAAATTAAAAAAGAAAAAATTTTCCCATATGCTATGAAGTGCAGGCACATGCAGCAAAGCTTGCCAGAATTGATCCCCGCTGAAGGCCAAAACAGAAAAGAAGGACTTTCAAACAGGCTGGAATGGAGATACCAGCTACGGAATTGCAATTGGAGGAGAAAAAAAAATACTTTGGGAAATTTGGGCAATTTAGTGACTCTAAGAAAATGGACCAGGATTATAGCAGAGCAGTGCAAAATACCAAAACATGCCAAAACTAAGCTTCCAGACATTGCCAAAGCAGTGGAAAATTGCAAGGAGCAAGACACAACGTGGAGGGGAAGATATAAAAGACATGGCATGGATGCTTAAAAAAAATGGAAAAAAAAAGAAAAATCTTTCCCAAAGTCAAAGGCATCAAAAGTCATGGCATGTCATCTAGGGCAGGGACATGCACCAAAGATTCCTCTCTTGGTCCCCATTGAAATCGCAAGATTCCGTTTCCCTTCCCGAAAGGAAATTCCATTTCCTTTCGGGAAGGAAACGGAATCTTGCGACCCCATAAAGAAAGGCTTACAAACGCTCTGGAAAGGAGATAGGATCAAATGAAATCCAATTGAAAAAAAGCCAAAAAAATGCAGAAAATTGGGAGTTTTAGTGTCTTCAAGAAATGGTCTGTGAGGAAATGAGCTGCATTGCAAAGGACCAAAACATGCCAAAACTAAGCTCCCATACGTTGCCAAAGCAGGGGAAAATGGGAAGGAGGAAGACACAACGTGGAGGAGAGGATATGAGGAACATGGTATGGACACTTAAAAATCTAAAATTAAAAAAGAAAAAATTTTCCCATATTCTATGAAATGGAGGCACATGCAGCAAAGCTTGCCAGAATTGATCCCCGCTGAAGGCCAAAACAGAAAAGAAGGACTTTCAAACAGGCTGGAATGGAGATACCAGCTACGGAATTGCAATTGGAGGAGAAAAAAAAAAAATTGGGGAAATTTGGGCAATTTAGTGACTCTAAGAAAATGGACCGGGATTATAGCAGAGCAGTGCAAAATACCAAAACATGCCAAAACTAAGCTTCCAGACATTGCCAAAGCAGTGGAAAATTGCAAGGAGCAAGACACAACGTGGAGGGGAAGGTATGCGGAACATAATACGGACACTTAAAAAAACCTAAAATTAAAAAAGAAAAAATTTTCCCATATGCTATGAAGTGCAGGCACATGCAGCAAAGCTTGCCAGAATTGATCCCCGCTGAAGGCCAAAACAGATAAGAAGGACTTTCAAACAGGCTGGAATGGAGATACCAGCTACGGAATTGCAATTGGAGGAGAAAAAAAAATACTTTGGGAAATTTGGGCAATTTAGTGACTCTAAGAAAATGGACCGGGATTATAGCAGAGCAGTGCAAAATACCAAAACATGCCAAAACTAAGCTTCCAGACATTGCCAAAGCAGTGGAAAATTGCAAGGAGCAAGACACAACGTGGAGGGGAAGATATAAAAGACATGGCATGGATGCTTAAAAAAAATGGAAAAAAAAAGAAAAAAATCTTTCCCAAAGTCAAAGGCATCAAAAGTCATGGCATGTCATCTAGGGCAGGGACATGCACCAAAGATTCCTCTCTTGGTCCCCATTGAAATCGCAAGATTCCGTTCCCCTTCCGGAAAGGAAATTTCATTTCCTTTCGGGAAGGAAACGGAATCTTGCGACCCCATAAAGAAAGGCTTACAAACGCTCTGGAAAGGAGATAGGATCAAATGAAATCCAATTGAAAAAAAGCCAAAAAAATGCAGAAAATTGGGAGTTTTAGTGTCTTCAAGAAATGGTCTGTGAGGAAATGAGCTGCATTGCAAAGGACCAAAACATGCCAAAACTAAGCTCCCAGACGTTGCCAAAGCAGGGGAAAATGGGAAGGAGGAAGACACGACGTGGAGGAGAGGATATGAGGAACATGGTATGGACACTTAAAAATCTAAAATTAAAAAAGAAAAAATTTTCCCATATTCTATGAAATGGAGGCACATGCAGCAAAGCTTGCCAGAATTGATCCCCGCTGAAGGCCAAAACAGAAAAGAAGGACTTTCAAACAGGCTGGAATGGAGATACCAGCTACGGAATTGCAATTGGAGGAGAAAAAAAAAAAATTGGGGAAATTTGGGCAATTTAGTGACTCTAAGAAAATGGACCGGGATTATAGCAGAGCAGTGCAAAATACCAAAACATGCCAAAACTAAGCTTCCAGACATTGCCAAAGCAGTGGAAAATTGCAAGGAGCAAGACACAACGTGGAGGGGAAGGTATGCGGAACATAATACGGACACTTAAAAAAACCTAAAATTAAAAAAGAAAAAATTTTCCCATATGCTATGAAGTGCAGGCACATGCAGCAAAGCTTGCCAGAATTGATCCCCGCTGAAGGCCAAAACAGAAAAGAAGGACTTTCAAACAGGCTGGAATGGAGATACCAGCTACGGAATTGCAATTGGAGGAGAAAAAAAAATACTTTGGGAAATTTGGGCAATTTAGTGACTCTAAGAAAATGGACCCGGATTATAGCAGAGCAGTGCAAAATACCAAAACATGCCAAAACTAAGCTTCCAGACATTGCCAAAGCAGTGGAAAATTGCAAGGAGCAAGACACAACGTGGAGGGGAAGATAGAAAAGACATGGCATGGATGCTTAAAAAAAATGGAAAAAAAAAGAAAAAAATCTTTCCCAAAGTCAAAGGCATCAAAAGTCATGGCATGTCATCTAGGGCAGGGACATGCACCAAAGATTCCTCTCTTGGTCCCCATTGAAATCGCAAGATTCCGTTCCCCTTCCGGAAAGGAAATTTCATTTCCTTTCGGGAAGGAAACGGAATCTTGCGACCCCATAAAGAAAGGCTTACAAACGCTCTGGAAAGGAGATAGGATCAAATGAAATCCAATTGAAAAAAAGCCAAAAAAATGCAGAAAATTGGGAGTTTTAGTGTCTTCAAGAAATGGTCTGTGAGGAAATGAGCTGCATTGCAAAGGACCAAAACATGCCAAAACTAAGCTCCCAGACGTTGCCAAAGCAGGGGAAAATGGCAAGGAGGAAGACACAACGTGGAGGAGAGGATATGAGGAACATAATATGGACACTTAAAAAAACCTAAAATTAAAAAAGAAAAAATTTTCCCATATGCTCTGAAGTGCAGGCACATGCAGCAAAGCTTGCCAGAATTGATCCCCGCTGAAGGCCAAAACAGAAAAGAAGGACTTTCAAACAGGCTGGAATGGAGATACCAGCTACGGAATTGCAATTGGAGGAGAAAAAAAAAAAAATTTGGGAAATTTGGGCAATTTAGTGACTCTAAGAAAATGGACCCGGATTATAGCAGAGCAGTGCAAAATACCAAAACATGCCAAAACTAAGCTTCCAGACATTGCCAAAGCAGTGGAAAATTGCAAGGAGCAAGACACAACGTGGAGGGGAAGATATAAAAGACATGGCATGGATGCTTAAAAAAAATGGAAAAAAAAAGAAAAAAATCTTTCCCAAAGTCAAAGGCATCAAAAGTCATGGCATGTCATCTAGGGCAGGGACATGCACCAAAGATTCCTCTCTTGGTCCCCATTGAAATCGCAAGATTCCGTTCCCCTTCCGGAAAGGAAATTTCATTTCCTTTCGGGAAGGAAACGGAATCTTGCGACCCCATAAAGAAAGGCTTACAAACGCTCTGGAAAGGAGATAGGATCAAATGAAATCCAATTGAAAAAAAGCCAAAAAAATGCAGAAAATTGGGAGTTTTAGTGTCTTCAAGAAATGGTCTGTGAGGAAATGAGCTGCATTGCAAAGGACCAAAACATGCCAAAACTAAGCTCCCATACGTTGCCAAAGCAGGGGAAAATGGGAAGGAGGAAGACACAACGTGGAGGAGAGGATATGAGGAACATGGTATGGACACTTAAAAATCTAAAATTAAAAAAGAAAAAATTTTCCCATATTCTATGAAATGGAGGCACATGCAGCAAAGCTTGCCAAAAGTGATCCCCGCTGAAGGCCAAAACAGAAAAGAAGGACTTTCAAACAGGCTGGAATGGAGATACCAGCTACGGAATTGCAATTGGAGGAGAAAAAAAAAAAAATTGGGGAAATTTGGGCAATTTAGTGACTCTAAGAAAATGGACCGGGATTATAGCAGAGCAGTGCAAAATACCAAAACATGCCAAAACTAAGCTTCCAGACATTGCCAAAGCAGTGGAAAATTGCAAGGAGCAAGACACAACGTGGAGGGGAAGATATAAAAGACATGGCATGGATGCTTAAAAAAAATGGAAAAAAAAGAAAAAAATCTTTCCCAAAGTCAAAGGCATCAAAAGTCATGGCATGTCATCTAGGGCAGGGACATGCACCAAAGATTCCTCTCTTGGTCCCCCCATTGAAATCGCAAGATTCCGTTTCCCTTCCCGAAAGGAAATTCCATTTCCTTTCGGGAAGGAAACGGAATCTTGCGACCCCATAAAGAAAGGCTTACAAACGCTCTGGAAAGGAGATAGGATCAAATGAAATCCAATTGAAAAAAAGCCAAAAAAATGCAGAAAATTGGGAGTTTTAGTGTCTTCAAGAAATGGTCTGTGAGGAAATGAGCTGCATTGCAAAGGACCAAAACATGCCAAAACTAAGCTCCCATACGTTGCCAAAGCAGGGGAAAATGGCAAGGAGGAAGACACAACGTGGAGGAGAGGATATGAGGAACATGGTATGGATGGACACTTAAAAATCTAAAATTAAAAAAGAAAAAATTTTCCCATATTCTATGAAATGGAGGCACATGCAGCAAAGCTTGCCAAAAGTGATCCCCGCTGAAGGCCAAAACAGAAAAGAAGGACTTTCAAACAGGCTGGAATGGAGATACCAGCTACGGAATTGCAATTGGAGGAGAAAAAAAAAAAATTGGGGAAATTTGGGCAATTTAGTGACTCTAAGAAAATGGACCGGGATTATAGCAGAGCAGTGCAAAATACCAAAACATGCCAAAACTAAGCTTCCAGACATTGCCAAAGCAGTGGAAAATTGCAAGGAGCAAGACACAACGTGGAGGGGAAGGTATGCGGAACATAATACGGACACTTAAAAAAACCTAAAATTAAAAAAGAAAAAATTTTCCCATATGCTATGAAGTGCAGGCACATGCAGCAAAGCTTGCCAGAATTGATCCCCGCTGAAGGCCAAAACAGAAAAGAAGGACTTTCAAACAGGCTGGAATGGAGATACCAGCTACGGAATTGCAATTGGAGGAGAAAAAAAAATACTTTGGGAAATTTGGGCAATTTAGTGACTCTAAGAAAATGGACCGGGATTATAGCAGAGCAGTGCAAAATACCAAAACATGCCAAAACTAAGCTTCCAGACATTGCCAAAGCAGTGCAAAATTGCAAGGAGCAAGACACAACGTGGAGGGGAAGATAGAAAAGACATGGCATGGATGCTTAAAAAAAATGGAAAAAAAAAGAAAAAAATCTTTCCCAAAGTCAAAGGCATCAAAAGTCATGGCATGTCATCTAGGGCAGGGACATGCACCAAAGATTCCTCTCTTGGTCCCCATTGAAATCGCAAGATTCCGTTCCCCTTCCGGAAAGGAAATTTCATTTCCTTTCGGGAAGGAAACGGAATCTTGCGACCCCATAAAGAAAGGCTTACAAACGCTCTGGAAAGGAGATAGGATCAAATGAAATCCAATTGAAAAAAAGCCAAAAAAATGCAGAAAATTGGGAGTTTTAGTGTCTTCAAGAAATGGTCTGTGAGGATATGAGCTGCATTGCAAAGGACCAAAACATGCCAAAACTAAGCTCCCAGACGTTGCCAAAGCAGGGGAAAATGGCAAGGAGGAAGACACAACGTGGAGGAGAGGATATGAGGAACATAATATGGACACTTAAAAAAACCTAAAATTAAAAAAGAAAAAATTTTCCCATATGCTCTGAAGTGCAGGCACATGCAGCAAAGCTTGCCAGAATTGATCCCCGCTGAAGGCCAAAACAGAAAAGAAGGACTTTCAAACAGGCTGGAATGGAGATACCAGCTACGGAATTGCAATTGGAGGAGAAAAAAAAAAAATTGGGGAAATTTGGGCAATTTAGTGACTCTAAGAAAATGGACCCGGATTATAGCAGAGCAGTGCAAAATACCAAAACATGCCAAAACTAAGCTTCCAGACATTGCCAAAGCAGTGGAAAATTGCAAGGAGCAAGACACAACGTGGAGGGGAAGATATAAAAGACATGGCATGGATGCTTAAAAAAAATGGAAAAAAAAAGAAAAAAATCTTTCCCAAAGTCAAAGGCATCAAAAGTCATGGCATGTCATCTAGGGCAGGGACATGCACCAAAGATTCCTCTCTTGGTCCCCATTGAAATCGCAAGATTCCGTTCCCCTTCCGGAAAGGAAATTTCATTTCCTTTCGGGAAGGAAACGGAATCTTGCGACCCCATAAAGAAAGGCTTACAAACGCTCTGGAAAGGAGATAGGATCAAATGAAATCCAATTGAAAAAAAGCCAAAAAAATGCAGAAAATTGGGAGTTTTAGTGTCTTCAAGAAATGGTCTGTGAGGAAATGAGCTGCATTGCAAAGGACCAAAACATGCCAAAACTAAGCTCCCATACGTTGCCAAAGCAGGGGAAAATGGCAAGGAGGAAGACACAACGTGGAGGAGAGGATATGAGGAACATGGTATGGACACTTAAAAATCTAAAATTAAAAAAGAAAAAATTTTCCCATATTCTATGAAATGGAGGCACATGCAGCAAAGCTTGCCAAAAGTGATCCCCGCTGAAGGCCAAAACAGAAAAGAAGGACTTTCAAACAGGCTGGAATGGAGATACCAGCTACGGAATTGCAATTGGAGGAGAAAAAAAAAAAAATTTGGGAAATTTGGGCAATTTAGTGACTCTAAGAAAATGGACCGGGATTATAGCAGAGCAGTGCAAAATACCAAAACATGCCAAAACTAAGCTTCCAGACATTGCCAAAGCAGTGGAAAATTGCAAGGAGCAAGACACAACGTGGAGGGGAAGATATAAAAGACATGGCATGGATGCTTAAAAAAAATGGAAAAAAAAGAAAAAAATCTTTCCCAAAGTCAAAGGCATCAAAAGTCATGGCATGTCATCTAGGGCAGGGACATGCACCAAAGATTCCTCTCTTGGTCCCCCCATTGAAATCGCAAGATTCCGTTTCCCTTCCCGAAAGGAAATTCCATTTCCTTTCGGGAAGGAAACGGAATCTTGCGACCCCATAAAGAAAGGCTTACAAACGCTCTGGAAAGGAGATAGGATCAAATGAAATCCAATTGAAAAAAAGCCAAAAAAATGCAGAAAATTGGGAGTTTTAGTGTCTTCAAGAAATGGTCTGTGAGGAAATGAGCTGCATTGCAAAGGACCAAAACATGCCAAAACTAAGCTCCCATACGTTGCCAAAGCAGGGGAAAATGGCAAGGAGGAAGACACAACGTGGAGGAGAGGATATGAGGAACATGGTATGGATGGACACTTAAAAATCTAAAATTAAAAAAGAAAAAATTTTCCCATATTCTATGAAATGGAGGCACATGCAGCAAAGCTTGCCAAAAGTGATCCCCGCTGAAGGCCAAAACAGAAAAGAAGGACTTTCAAACAGGCTGGAATGGAGATACCAGCTACGGAATTGCAATTGGAGGAGAAAAAAAAAAAATTGGGGAAATTTGGGCAATTTAGTGACTCTAAGAAAATGGACCGGGATTATAGCAGAGCAGTGCAAAATACCAAAACATGCCAAAACTAAGCTTCCAGACATTGCCAAAGCAGTGGAAAATTGCAAGGAGCAAGACACAACGTGGAGGGGAAGGTATGCGGAACATAATACGGACACTTAAAAAAACCTAAAATTAAAAAAGAAAAAATTTTCCCATATGCTATGAAGTGCAGGCACATGCAGCAAAGCTTGCCAGAATTGATCCCCGCTGAAGGCCAAAACAGAAAAGAAGGACTTTCAAACAGGCTGGAATGGAGATACCAGCTACGGAATTGCAATTGGAGGAGAAAAAAAAATACTTTGGGAAATTTGGGCAATTTAGTGACTCTAAGAAAATGGACCGGGATTATAGCAGAGCAGTGCAAAATACCAAAACATGCCAAAACTAAGCTTCCAGACATTGCCAAAGCAGTGCAAAATTGCAAGGAGCAAGACACAACGTGGAGGGGAAGATAGAAAAGACATGGCATGGATGCTTAAAAAAAATGGAAAAAAAAAGAAAAAAATCTTTCCCAAAGTCAAAGGCATCAAAAGTCATGGCATGTCATCTAGGGCAGGGACATGCACCAAAGATTCCTCTCTTGGTCCCCATTGAAATCGCAAGATTCCGTTCCCCTTCCGGAAAGGAAATTTCATTTCCTTTCGGGAAGGAAACGGAATCTTGCGACCCCATAAAGAAAGGCTTACAAACGCTCTGGAAAGGAGATAGGATCAAATGAAATCCAATTGAAAAAAAGCCAAAAAAATGCAGAAAATTGGGAGTTTTAGTGTCTTCAAGAAATGGTCTGTGAGGATATGAGCTGCATTGCAAAGGACCAAAACATGCCAAAACTAAGCTCCCAGACGTTGCCAAAGCAGGGGAAAATGGCAAGGAGGAAGACACAACGTGGAGGAGAGGATATGAGGAACATAATATGGACACTTAAAAAAACCTAAAATTAAAAAAGAAAAAATTTTCCCATATGCTCTGAAGTGCAGGCACATGCAGCAAAGCTTGCCAGAATTGATCCCCGCTGAAGGCCAAAACAGAAAAGAAGGACTTTCAAACAGGCTGGAATGGAGATACCAGCTACGGAATTGCAATTGGAGGAGAAAAAAAAAAAATTGGGGAAATTTGGGCAATTTAGTGACTCTAAGAAAATGGACCCGGATTATAGCAGAGCAGTGCAAAATACCAAAACATGCCAAAACTAAGCTTCCAGACATTGCCAAAGCAGTGGAAAATTGCAAGGAGCAAGACACAACGTGGAGGGGAAGATATAAAAGACATGGCATGGATGCTTAAAAAAAATGGAAAAAAAAGAAAAAAATCTTTCCCAAAGTCAAAGGCATCAAAAGTCATGGCATGTCATCTAGGGCAGGGACATGCACCAAAGATTCCTCTCTTGGTCCCCCCATTGAAATCGCAAGATTCCGTTTCCCTTCCCGAAAGGAAATTCCATTTCCTTTCGGGAAGGAAACGGAATCTTGCGACCCCATAAAGAAAGGCTTACAAACGCTCTGGAAAGGAGATAGGATCAAATGAAATCCAATTGAAAAAAAGCCAAAAAAATGCAGAAAATTGGGAGTTTTAGTGTCTTCAAGAAATGGTCTGTGAGGAAATGAGCTGCATTGCAAAGGACCAAAACATGCCAAAACTAAGCTCCCAGACGTTGCCAAAGCAGGGGAAAATGGCAAGGAGGAAGACACAACGTGGAGGAGAGGATATGAGGAACATAATATGGACACTTAAAAAAACCTAAAATTAAAAAAGAAAAAATTTTCCCATATGCTCTGAAGTGCAGGCACATGCAGCAAAGCTTGCCAGAATTGATCCCCGCTGAAGGCCAAAACAGAAAAGAAGGACTTTCAAACAGGCTGGAATGGAGATACCAGCTACGGAATTGCAATTGGAGGAGAAAAAAAAAAAATTGGGGAAATTTGGGCAATTTAGTGACTCTAAGAAAATGGACCGGGATTATAGCAGAGCAGTGCAAAATACCAAAACATGCCAAAACTAAGCTTCCAGACATTGCCAAAGCAGTGGAAAATTGCAAGGAGCAAGACACAACGTGGAGGGGAAGGTATGCGGAACATAATACGGACACTTAAAAAAACCTAAAATTAAAAAAGAAAAAATTTTCCCATATGCTATGAAGTGCAGGCACATGCAGCAAAGCTTGCCAGAATTGATCCCCGCTGAAGGCCAAAACAGAAAAGAAGGACTTTCAAACAGGCTGGAATGGAGATACCAGCTACGGAATTGCAATTGGAGGAGAAAAAAAAATACTTTGGGAAATTTGGGCAATTTAGTGACTCTAAGAAAATGGACCGGGATTATAGCAGAGCAGTGCAAAATACCAAAACATGCCAAAACTAAGCTTCCAGACATTGCCAAAGCAGTGGAAAATTGCAAGGAGCAAGACACAACGTGGAGGGGAAGATAGAAAAGACATGGCATGGATGCTTAAAAAAAATGGAAAAAAAAAGAAAAAAATCTTTCCCAAAGTCAAAGGCATCAAAAGTCATGGCATGTCATCTAGGGCAGGGACATGCACCAAAGATTCCTCTCTTGGTCCCCATTGAAATCGCAAGATTCCGTTCCCCTTCCGGAAAGGAAATTTCATTTCCTTTCGGGAAGGAAACGGAATCTTGCGACCCCATAAAGAAAGGCTTACAAACGCTCTGGAAAGGAGATAGGATCAAATGAAATCCAATTGAAAAAAAGCCAAAAAAATGCAGAAAATTGGGAGTTTTAGTGTCTTCAAGAAATGGTCTGTGAGGAAATGAGCTGCATTGCAAAGGACCAAAACATGCCAAAACTAAGCTCCCAGACGTTGCCAAAGCAGGGGAAAATGGGAAGGAGGAAGACACGACGTGGAGGAGAGGATATGAGGAACATGGTATGGACACTTAAAAATCTAAAATTAAAAAAGAAAAAATTTTCCCATATTCTATGAAATGGAGGCACATGCAGCAAAGCTTGCCAGAATTGATCCCCGCTGAAGGCCAAAACAGAAAAGAAGGACTTTCAAACAGGCTGGAATGGAGATACCAGCTACGGAATTGCAATTGGAGGAGAAAAAAAAAAAATTGGGGAAATTTGGGCAATTTAGTGACTCTAAGAAAATGGACCGGGATTATAGCAGAGCAGTGCAAAATACCAAAACATGCCAAAACTAAGCTTCCAGACATTGCCAAAGCAGTGGAAAATTGCAAGGAGCAAGACACAACGTGGAGGGGAAGGTATGCGGAACATAATACGGACACTTAAAAAAACCTAAAATTAAAAAAGAAAAAATTTTCCCATATGCTATGAAGTGCAGGCACATGCAGCAAAGCTTGCCAGAATTGATCCCCGCTGAAGGCCAAAACAGAAAAGAAGGACTTTCAAACAGGCTGGAATGGAGATACCAGCTACGGAATTGCAATTGGAGGAGAAAAAAAAATACTTTGGGAAATTTGGGCAATTTAGTGACTCTAAGAAAATGGACCGGGATTATAGCAGAGCAGTGCAAAATACCAAAACATGCCAAAACTAAGCTTCCAGACATTGCCAAAGCAGTGCAAAATTGCAAGGAGCAAGACACAACGTGGAGGGGAAGATAGAAAAGACATGGCATGGATGCTTAAAAAAAATGGAAAAAAAAAGAAAAAAATCTTTCCCAAAGTCAAAGGCATCAAAAGTCATGGCATGTCATCTAGGGCAGGGACATGCACCAAAGATTCCTCTCTTGGTCCCCATTGAAATCGCAAGATTCCGTTCCCCTTCCGGAAAGGAAATTTCATTTCCTTTCGGGAAGGAAACGGAATCTTGCGACCCCATAAAGAAAGGCTTACAAACGCTCTGGAAAGGAGATAGGATCAAATGAAATCCAATTGAAAAAAAGCCAAAAAAATGCAGAAAATTGGGAGTTTTAGTGTCTTCAAGAAATGGTCTGTGAGGAAATGAGCTGCATTGCAAAGGACCAAAACATGCCAAAACTAAGCTCCCAGACGTTGCCAAAGCAGGGGAAAATGGCAAGGAGGAAGACACAACGTGGAGGAGAGGATATGAGGAACATAATATGGACACTTAAAAAAACCTAAAATTAAAAAAGAAAAAATTTTCCCATATGCTCTGAAGTGCAGGCACATGCAGCAAAGCTTGCCAGAATTGATCCCCGCTGAAGGCCAAAACAGAAAAGAAGGACTTTCAAACAGGCTGGAATGGAGATACCAGCTACGGAATTGCAATTGGAGGAGAAAAAAAAAAAATTTGGGAAATTTGGGCAATTTAGTGACTCTAAGAAAATGGACCCGGATTATAGCAGAGCAGTGCAAAATACCAAAACATGCCAAAACTAAGCTTCCAGACATTGCCAAAGCAGTGGAAAATTGCAAGGAGCAAGACACAACGTGGAGGGGAAGATATAAAAGACATGGCATGGATGCTTAAAAAAAATGGAAAAAAAAAGAAAAAAATCTTTCCCAAAGTCAAAGGCATCAAAAGTCATGGCATGTCATCTAGGGCAGGGACATGCACCAAAGATTCCTCTCTTGGTCCCCATTGAAATCGCAAGATTCCGTTCCCCTTCCGGAAAGGAAATTTCATTTCCTTTCGGGAAGGAAACGGAATCTTGCGACCCCATAAAGAAAGGCTTACAAACGCTCTGGAAAGGAGATAGGATCAAATGAAATCCAATTGAAAAAAAGCCAAAAAAATGCAGAAAATTGGGAGTTTTAGTGTCTTCAAGAAATGGTCTGTGAGGAAATGAGCTGCATTGCAAAGGACCAAAACATGCCAAAACTAAGCTCCCATACGTTGCCAAAGCAGGGGAAAATGGGAAGGAGGAAGACACAACGTGGAGGAGAGGATATGAGGAACATGGTATGGACACTTAAAAATCTAAAATTAAAAAAGAAAAAATTTTCCCATATTCTATGAAATGGAGGCACATGCAGCAAAGCTTGCCAAAAGTGATCCCCGCTGAAGGCCAAAACAGAAAAGAAGGACTTTCAAACAGGCTGGAATGGAGATACCAGCTACGGAATTGCAATTGGAGGAGAAAAAAAAAAAATTGGGGAAATTTGGGCAATTTAGTGACTCTAAGAAAATGGACCGGGATTATAGCAGAGCAGTGCAAAATACCAAAACATGCCAAAACTAAGCTTCCAGACATTGCCAAAGCAGTGGAAAATTGCAAGGAGCAAGACACAACGTGGAGGGGAAGATATAAAAGACATGGCATGGATGCTTAAAAAAAATGGAAAAAAAAGAAAAAAATCTTTCCCAAAGTCAAAGGCATCAAAAGTCATGGCATGTCATCTAGGGCAGGGACATGCACCAAAGATTCCTCTCTTGGTCCCCCCATTGAAATCGCAAGATTCCGTTTCCCTTCCCGAAAGGAAATTCCATTTCCTTTCGGGAAGGAAACGGAATCTTGCGACCCCATAAAGAAAGGCTTACAAACGCTCTGGAAAGGAGATAGGATCAAATGAAATCCAATTGAAAAAAAGCCAAAAAAATGCAGAAAATTGGGAGTTTTAGTGTCTTCAAGAAATGGTCTGTGAGGAAATGAGCTGCATTGCAAAGGACCAAAACATGCCAAAACTAAGCTCCCATACGTTGCCAAAGCAGGGGAAAATGGCAAGGAGGAAGACACAACGTGGAGGAGAGGATATGAGGAACATGGTATGGATGGACACTTAAAAATCTAAAATTAAAAAAGAAAAAATTTTCCCATATTCTATGAAATGGAGGCACATGCAGCAAAGCTTGCCAAAAGTGATCCCCGCTGAAGGCCAAAACAGAAAAGAAGGACTTTCAAACAGGCTGGAATGGAGATACCAGCTACGGAATTGCAATTGGAGGAGAAAAAAAAAAAATTGGGGAAATTTGGGCAATTTAGTGACTCTAAGAAAATGGACCGGGATTATAGCAGAGCAGTGCAAAATACCAAAACATGCCAAAACTAAGCTTCCAGACATTGCCAAAGCAGTGGAAAATTGCAAGGAGCAAGACACAACGTGGAGGGGAAGGTATGCGGAACATAATACGGACACTTAAAAAAACCTAAAATTAAAAAAGAAAAAATTTTCCCATATGCTATGAAGTGCAGGCACATGCAGCAAAGCTTGCCAGAATTGATCCCCGCTGAAGGCCAAAACAGAAAAGAAGGACTTTCAAACAGGCTGGAATGGAGATACCAGCTACGGAATTGCAATTGGAGGAGAAAAAAAAATACTTTGGGAAATTTGGGCAATTTAGTGACTCTAAGAAAATGGACCGGGATTATAGCAGAGCAGTGCAAAATACCAAAACATGCCAAAACTAAGCTTCCAGACATTGCCAAAGCAGTGCAAAATTGCAAGGAGCAAGACACAACGTGGAGGGGAAGATAGAAAAGACATGGCATGGATGCTTAAAAAAAATGGAAAAAAAAAGAAAAAAATCTTTCCCAAAGTCAAAGGCATCAAAAGTCATGGCATGTCATCTAGGGCAGGGACATGCACCAAAGATTCCTCTCTTGGTCCCCATTGAAATCGCAAGATTCCGTTCCCCTTCCGGAAAGGAAATTTCATTTCCTTTCGGGAAGGAAACGGAATCTTGCGACCCCATAAAGAAAGGCTTACAAACGCTCTGGAAAGGAGATAGGATCAAATGAAATCCAATTGAAAAAAAGCCAAAAAAATGCAGAAAATTGGGAGTTTTAGTGTCTTCAAGAAATGGTCTGTGAGGATATGAGCTGCATTGCAAAGGACCAAAACATGCCAAAACTAAGCTCCCAGACGTTGCCAAAGCAGGGGAAAATGGCAAGGAGGAAGACACAACGTGGAGGAGAGGATATGAGGAACATAATATGGACACTTAAAAAAACCTAAAATTAAAAAAGAAAAAATTTTCCCATATGCTCTGAAGTGCAGGCACATGCAGCAAAGCTTGCCAGAATTGATCCCCGCTGAAGGCCAAAACAGAAAAGAAGGACTTTCAAACAGGCTGGAATGGAGATACCAGCTACGGAATTGCAATTGGAGGAGAAAAAAAAAAAATTGGGGAAATTTGGGCAATTTAGTGACTCTAAGAAAATGGACCCGGATTATAGCAGAGCAGTGCAAAATACCAAAACATGCCAAAACTAAGCTTCCAGACATTGCCAAAGCAGTGGAAAATTGCAAGGAGCAAGACACAACGTGGAGGGGAAGATATAAAAGACATGGCATGGATGCTTAAAAAAAATGGAAAAAAAAGAAAAAAATCTTTCCCAAAGTCAAAGGCATCAAAAGTCATGGCATGTCATCTAGGGCAGGGACATGCACCAAAGATTCCTCTCTTGGTCCCCCCATTGAAATCGCAAGATTCCGTTTCCCTTCCCGAAAGGAAATTCCATTTCCTTTCGGGAAGGAAACGGAATCTTGCGACCCCATAAAGAAAGGCTTACAAACGCTCTGGAAAGGAGATAGGATCAAATGAAATCCAATTGAAAAAAAGCCAAAAAAATGCAGAAAATTGGGAGTTTTAGTGTCTTCAAGAAATGGTCTGTGAGGAAATGAGCTGCATTGCAAAGGACCAAAACATGCCAAAACTAAGCTCCCAGACGTTGCCAAAGCAGGGGAAAATGGCAAGGAGGAAGACACAACGTGGAGGAGAGGATATGAGGAACATAATATGGACACTTAAAAAAACCTAAAATTAAAAAAGAAAAAATTTTCCCATATGCTCTGAAGTGCAGGCACATGCAGCAAAGCTTGCCAAAAGTGATCCCCGCTGAAGGCCAAAACAGAAAAGAAGGACTTTCAAACAGGCTGGAATGGAGATACCAGCTACGGAATTGCAATTGGAGGAGAAAAAAAAAAAATTGGGGAAATTTGGGCAATTTAGTGACTCTAAGAAAATGGACCGGGATTATAGCAGAGCAGTGCAAAATACCAAAACATGCCAAAACTAAGCTTCCAGACATTGCCAAAGCAGTGGAAAATTGCAAGGAGCAAGACACAACGTGGAGGGGAAGGTATGCGGAACATAATACGGACACTTAAAAAAACCTAAAATTAAAAAAGAAAAAATTTTCCCATATGCTATGAAGTGCAGGCACATGCAGCAAAGCTTGCCAGAATTGATCCCCGCTGAAGGCCAAAACAGAAAAGAAGGACTTTCAAACAGGCTGGAATGGAGATACCAGCTACGGAATTGCAATTGGAGGAGAAAAAAAAATACTTTGGGAAATTTGGGCAATTTAGTGACTCTAAGAAAATGGACCGGGATTATAGCAGAGCAGTGCAAAATACCAAAACATGCCAAAACTAAGCTTCCAGACATTGCCAAAGCAGTGGAAAATTGCAAGGAGCAAGACACAACGTGGAGGGGAAGATAGAAAAGACATGGCATGGATGCTTAAAAAAAATGGAAAAAAAAAGAAAAAAATCTTTCCCAAAGTCAAAGGCATCAAAAGTCATGGCATGTCATCTAGGGCAGGGACATGCACCAAAGATTCCTCTCTTGGTCCCCATTGAAATCGCAAGATTCCGTTCCCCTTCCGGAAAGGAAATTTCATTTCCTTTCGGGAAGGAAACGGAATCTTGCGACCCCATAAAGAAAGGCTTACAAACGCTCTGGAAAGGAGATAGGATCAAATGAAATCCAATTGAAAAAAAGCCAAAAAAATGCAGAAAATTGGGAGTTTTAGTGTCTTCAAGAAATGGTCTGTGAGGAAATGAGCTGCATTGCAAAGGACCAAAACATGCCAAAACTAAGCTCCCAGACGTTGCCAAAGCAGGGGAAAATGGGAAGGAGGAAGACACAACGTGGAGGAGAGGATATGAGGAACATGGTATGGACACTTAAAAATCTAAAATTAAAAAAGAAAAAATTTTCCCATATTCTATGAAATGGAGGCACATGCAGCAAAGCTTGCCAAAAGTGATCCCCGCTGAAGGCCAAAACAGAAAAGAAGGACTTTCAAACAGGCTGGAATGGAGATACCAGCTACGGAATTGCAATTGGAGGAGAAAAAAAAAAACTTGGGGAAATTTGGGCAATTTAGTGACTCTAAGAAAATGGACCGGGATTATAGCAGAGCAGTGCAAAATACCAAAACATGCCAAAACTAAGCTTCCAGACATTGCCAAAGCAGTGGAAAATTGCAAGGAGCAAGACACAACGTGGAGGGGAAGATATAAAAGACATGGCATGGATGCTTAAAAAAAATGGAAAAAAAAGAAAAAAATCTTTCCCAAAGTCAAAGGCATCAAAAGTCATGGCATGTCATCTAGGGCAGGGACATGCACCAAAGATTCCTCTCTTGGTCCCCCCATTGAAATCGCAAGATTCCGTTTCCCTTCCCGAAAGGAAATTCCATTTCCTTTCGGGAAGGAAACGGAATCTTGCGACCCCATAAAGAAAGGCTTACAAACGCTCTGGAAAGGAGATAGGATCAAATGAAATCCAATTGAAAAAAAGCCAAAAAAATGCAGAAAATTGGGAGTTTTAGTGTCTTCAAGAAATGGTCTGTGAGGAAATGAGCTGCATTGCAAAGGACCAAAACATGCCAAAACTAAGCTCCCAGACGTTGCCAAAGCAGGGGAAAATGGCAAGGAGGAAGACACAACGTGGAGGAGAGGATATGAGGAACATGGTATGGATGGACACTTAAAAATCTAAAATTAAAAAAGAAAAAATTTTCCCATATTCTATGAAATGGAGGCACATGCAGCAAAGCTTGCCAAAAGTGATCCCCGCTGAAGGCCAAAACAGAAAAGAAGGACTTTCAAACAGGCTGGAATGGAGATACCAGCTACGGAATTGCAATTGGAGGAGAAAAAAAAAAATTGGGGAAATTTGGGCAATTTAGTGACTCTAAGAAAATGGACCGGGATTATAGCAGAGCAGTGCAAAATACCAAAACATGCCAAAACTAAGCTTCCAGACATTGCCAAAGCAGTGGAAAATTGCAAGGAGCAAGACACAACGTGGAGGGGAAGGTATGCGGAACATAATACGGACACTTAAAAAAACCTAAAATTAAAAAAGAAAAAATTTTCCCATATGCTATGAAGTGCAGGCACATGCAGCAAAGCTTGCCAGAATTGATCCCCGCTGAAGGCCAAAACAGAAAAGAAGGACTTTCAAACAGGCTGGAATGGAGATACCAGCTACGGAATTGCAATTGGAGGAGAAAAAAAAAAAAATTGGGGAAATTTGGGCAATTTAGTGACTCTAAGAAAATGGACCGGGATTATAGCAGAGCAGTGCAAAATACCAAAACATGCCAAAACTAAGCTTCCAGACATTGCCAAAGCAGTGCAAAATTGCAAGGAGCAAGACACAACGTGGAGGGGAAGATAGAAAAGACATGGCATGGATGCTTAAAAAAAATGGAAAAAAAAAGAAAAAAATCTTTCCCAAAGTCAAAGGCATCAAAAGTCATGGCATGTCATCTAGGGCAGGGACATGCACCAAAGATTCCTCTCTTGGTCCCCATTGAAATCGCAAGATTCCGTTCCCCTTCCGGAAAGGAAATTTCATTTCCTTTCGGGAAGGAAACGGAATCTTGCGACCCCATAAAGAAAGGCTTACAAACGCTCTGGAAAGGAGATAGGATCAAATGAAATCCAATTGAAAAAAAGCCAAAAAAATGCAGAAAATTGGGAGTTTTAGTGTCTTCAAGAAATGGTCTGTGAGGAAATGAGCTGCATTGCAAAGGACCAAAACATGCCAAAACTAAGCTCCCAGACGTTGCCAAAGCAGGGGAAAATGGCAAGGAGGAAGACACAACGTGGAGGAGAGGATATGAGGAACATAATATGGACACTTAAAAAAACCTAAAATTAAAAAAGAAAAAATTTTCCCATATGCTCTGAAGTGCAGGCACATGCAGCAAAGCTTGCCAGAATTGATCCCCGCTGAAGGCCAAAACAGAAAAGAAGGACTTTCAAACAGGCTGGAATGGAGATACCAGCTACGGAATTGCAATTGGAGGAGAAAAAATAAAAATTTGGGAAATTTGGGCAATTTAGTGACTCTAAGAAAATGGACCGGGATTATAGCAGAGCAGTGCAAAACACCAAAACATGCCAAAACTAAGCTTCCAGACATTGCCAAAGCAGTGCAAAATTGCAAGGAGCAAGACACAACGTGGAGGGGAAGATATAAAAGACATGGCATGGATGCTTAAAAAAAATGGAAAAAAAAAGAAAAAAATCTTTCCCAAAGTCAAAGGCATCAAAAGTCATGGCATGTCATCTAGGGCAGGGACATGCACCAAAGATTCCTCTCTTGGTCCCCATTGAAATCTCAAGATTCCGTTTCCCTTCCCGATATTTCATTTCCTTTCGGGAAGGGAAACGGAATCTTGCAACCCCCAAAAGAAAGGGTTACAAAGACTCTGGAAAGGAGATAGGATCAAAGGAAATGCAACTGAAAAAAAAGCAGAAAATGGGGAGTTTTAGTGTCTTCAAGAAATGGTCTGTGAAGAAAGGAGTTGCATTGCAAAGGACCAAAAGATGCCAAAACGAAGCTCCCAGATATTGCAAAAGCAGGGGAAAAAGGCAAGGAGGAAGACTAAACTTGGAGGGCAAGATATGAGGGACATGGCTTAATCACTAAAAAAAAAAAAAAAACCAAAAAAGAAAAATATCTTACCCATATGCAATCAAATGCAGGCACATGCAGCAAAGCTTACAAAAACTGGTTCGCGCTGAAGGCCAAAACAGATAAGAAGGACTTAGAACGAGGCTGGAATGGAGATACCTTCAAAGGAATAGCAATTGGAGGAGAAAAAAAAGAAAATTGGGAAATTTTGTCAATTTAGTGACAAGAGGAAAATGGCCTGGGGTTCTATCAGAGCAGTGCAAAGGACCAAAACCTTCTAAATTAGGCTCCCAGATAGTGTAAGAGGAGGGGAAAATTTTTTGAAATGGAAATTTTTTTCCATATTTTCTTGTGCATCATTCCATGTCTTTTATATCTTACCCTCCTTCTTTTTTTTTCCTCCTTGACCTTTTCTCTAGCTTTTCTAACCGCTGGGAGAGTAGTTTTGCATGTTTTTGTCCTTTGCATTGCCCATATAGATTTTCTTATTCTTCCTTTTTATATTTATTTCTTTCTAAAAGGTGTGATGTTAGTTAAACCTTCATTGATAAAAGTTCCCCGCATGAATTTTCGATTCATTTAAATATTCTTACAGTGCAAAATTATTATGGAATAAATTCTTATAGACCTGCACTTCTGTATCTCACCATTTGAAAGGAGGCTTCAGGCATTTTAGTAATTTCTAGAATAAACTTATTGGGAAAAGCTCAGTATGGATTATGTCAGAAAGCTGATCTAGATTCTTTATGAATTAGATCATTTTAAAAGGACAACTTGAGAATAAAATATGGGTTTTGAAATCCAAGTGTTTCCTTTGGAATGGTGACAGAGCTCCCTTATAATATGGTGAATGCCCTGAAATCTTAGTGAATGCTAATATCCAAATACCCTAATGGGCCAGGTTCTATGCTGTAATAGACCACCTATGTTCATTTTATGCTACAGGCTTGGTTCCCTGCTTTGGAAGAATTGAAGGATGTTGTAAACCTCTCTCTTCTGGACAAAATCAACTGTAAAAACTATGCTGTACGCTGTAAAACTATGTAACATCCATATATACTTATAAATTTAATGCATATATACTTTTAATATACTTTGCCTAGTATTTTACCAATGCATAATGTTACAGACATTAGATAACCGTGCCTCTTAATGATCTCTAAGAAATTTTGTAGACTCATAGAATGTTTTGGGTTGGAAGGGGCCCCAAAGATCATCTAGATCCCACCCCCTACCATGGGCATCAACACCTTCCACTGGGACACCTCCCCTAGAGCAGGTTGCTCAAAGTCTCATCCAGCCTGGTATTGAACATTTCCAGGGATGGAGCATCTACAGCTTCTCTGGGCAACCTGTTCCTATGCTTCACCACCCTCACAGTGAAAAATTTCTTCAGAATCTCTAATGTAAACCTTCACTCTTTCACTTTGAATCCATTCCCTCCTCTTCTGTCATGCTCTTGTAAGAGTTCCCCCCATCCTTCTTGAAGCCTCCCTTCAGGTACTGGAGGATTGCAATTAGGTCACCTTGAAGCCTTTTCTTTTCCAGGCTGAGCATTCCCAATTCTCTCAGCCTTTCCTCACAGGAGAGGTGCTCCAGTCTTCTGATCATTTTGGTGGCCTCCTCCAGACTTTCTCCAACAGGCCAATGTCCTTTTAGTGCTAGGGACCCCAGGGCTGGATGCAGTACTCCAGCTGGGATCCCACCAGGGCAACATGGAGGGACAGAATCCCCTCCCTCAGATGCTGCTGCTGATTATTTGGATGCAGCCCAGGACACATTTGGCTTTCTGGGCTGCAAGCTCACATGGCTAGCTGATGTCCAACATCATCCTCTCAGCCACCAGCACCCTCACATCCCCCTCAGCAGGGCTGCCCTTGATCTGTTCATCCTCCAGCCTGTGTTGATACCAGAGGTTCCCCAGCCCAGATAAAGCAGCTTGCACTGGTTGTTATTCTTCTATTATTTCTCTAGAGTCCTATAATGATATTATCAGACTTCTAAAGTCCATACCTCTCTGGTGCATTCTTATGGCTGCAGGTCTTTACTGACTCCTTCTGCTGCATGCTGTTCTCTCTCAGGTCAAGACTCCTCCAAGACTCTCCCTGACTGGTTAACCCGCCCCCTTTTATCCCGGTCATCTTCATTGGTTACAGGTGCAGCCCAATTAAGGACATCACAGCTGCAGCCCATCAAGGGCAACCAGGACCTCTGGGGCAAAGCCTCTATACAGATATTCAAATACATTTCCTCTACTCTACACTGGGTCTTGTTGAACCTCATGAGATTTCCTCGGGCCAACTTCTGGAGCTTGTCCAGGTCCCTCTGGATTCCATCCTGCCCTTAAGGTGTGTAAACTGTGCTGCTCAGCTTGGTGTCATCTGCCAATCTGCTGAGAATGCCCTTGATCCCTTCCTCTGTCTTCATTCCAAGGGGACTAGCCAGTTGCCTGGAACTCTCCCTGTTTCTACTTAACAACATCATCTGCTGTGAGGTTGTTACATGGGTCCTCCCAGAGCACCTTTGGGAAAGCAGAGGGGAAGAGGGTTTGCTACCTGTTAGTGTCAAACATTTTATTATTGAGCTCAAGAGAATAGAATTAATCTATAAGCTTTCTGAGACCTTGACTTATTAGAGCCAGCACTGAAGATGTTTGTTATTTCTCAGTATTTCTTTACATTCAGCTTTTAATGAAGGTTCTGTCAGCTATCAGAAAGTATATTGTTTATTAACTATACTCATTACATTGGGATCTCTTTTTACTTCGTGGCATAGTGGAGCACGTTTTTCTATCATGCAATTCAAATATGAAGAAGTACCTCATAATAATTTACACTCATATTCTAAATGTGAAATCAATGTCTCTACTGTCTTTGGAGAGCAACGGAGCAAATGAAAACATTGTCTCTACCATGAATCCTAATGTGCTACCAAATGTAAAATAGGTTCACAATTTGAATATTTTCACCAGCAGCCACAGTGTCTCCTAAACAAATCTCAACCAATGTCTGCCAGGCAGCCTGGAGGCAAATACAGTGGTGCTGCTCACTCTCTACCCAACAAGGTGGGAATTCACTTCCCAAGTATATCATCTAGCACCACATTAAGTAGTCAGGAAATAGAGACAAAGATTGAGCCAAACCCAATCTGTAGGAAGTCTTATGTTTTTAACATGTTCTGGGATGACTCAGGAAGAATAATAAAAATTATTGCTTATTTGGTAAGGAATGTATTAGAAGAGATTCTCATCTAATTATTGGGTGATTTGGATAATTCTGTTTTTCTATGTTTTGAGGTCTCGTGACTTCAAAAGAAGTTTGGCATGTTCATGTATTTCTAAAATAAATCTTATACCAGACTTTAGTGGGGAGATTATAGAGGACCTCAGAACAGAACTACCTAAAAACTGGCTTCTGCATATATTTCTAGGCTTAAAATAGGAAGTTAAATATCTTTCATAATATGGAATCAGATTAAGAGAGTAGTAGTTTTCCTAAACTCTCTCAGAAAAAGAAAAAGGTATGTTTTAAAGGCTAACCAAAGAAAACCTCCCTAACTGTAAATCTGCCTATTTTCCTGCTGATAGTATATTTTTCAATATTTAAATATTAATGTCCTTTGGCAAGTGCATTAGGACTCAAGTGATAAATCTAAAACATACAGTTGCTTGTCTCAAACATTAAAGTTAGCCTGATGGTCTCCTGAGGATTGGGGATTGACCATATATACATTATTCATCCAAATGGTTACATGTCATTAAGTCCAGACTCATTTTTATTTCACTTCCTCATATGCTGGAGGCAGCAAGACTAGGTATAAATTGACATTTGCAAAGTATATTGCAGATCAATATGATACACTCTAAGTTAATTGTCCCTACAGAAGGTGCTCACAAACTTGTGAGAAAAAGCTGCCTTTTATGAAGAGGTTAGTTTCAGCATTTTGCCTGCACATATATTTTGAGTTCTGCCCTTTCTGTGGTAAAATAAGCGACCCTCTTTTCACAGCAGTCTATTTTGAAAGAAGTGATTAAACAATGTTTCTTTTTTTCTCTTGTGCATTGTAGCCCCTTTGGGCTTTCTGAAATCAGATTGCACTTCTTAGGTACAGCTCATCAGTTTGCTACTCCATCAATCTGTTGCATATTTCACCTCATGCAGCATGTTATGATGTTAGCATTTTATTTATAAAAGAAATATGTCACTTAGATCTGCTTTCAGAAAAGTAAGTGGGTGACTGACTGTATATCAGCATGAGGGGAGGAGGATTGACTTGCAATTCCCACAACAGAAAATATATAACATCTCCTTTTTATTTCTCACAGGTACTCTAAACATTCATTTTTTGTTTTGATAAAGAATGCTTTTGTTTATAGGACTAGCAATGTCAAGAAAAATCCCCAGGAAAATGTACAGATTTTATTATTTATGAATTGTAGTATAAGTTCTGCTGGAAGCCTCTGTAAAAATCTGGAACCATGAATACAGATTAACAGACCCTGTTCCACAGAATTAAAAATCCAATGAGACAAAAAAGATGGTGGATGTGGAGAATTGGAGGAGTGAGAGATGAAGGCGTTTCTGCAATGTAACCTTCCAGATGATTAATAATGGTGAGAATGGAGCTAAAAGTCCAGTCCTGCCACTTCAAAGCAGCAGAACCCATCAAATCCTGCTGCTGGTACCTCTCAGTGTCTTGACTCATTCAGTTCAAATGCCTGAATCCTATGGGCACCATTTTTGTTTCTGATTAAAATCCCTTCAAGAGAAAGGCTATCTGTATTAATTATTTCTGCAGAACAAGTTTTGCCTCTCCCTACTGGGCAGTTCACCCATGCAGCAAAAGTTCCTCTATCTGTAACACATCTCTTAAGAATCACCTTAGGAGTGCAGAAGTGCAGGGGTTAGTGAAGAAATTATTTTAGAAATAGCTATTAAAAAAACCTCCAAACCCGTTTATATATTTTTTCCAGTCGTAACTCATGCTGTGATACTGGACAGCCACAGCTGAAAACTGTGTAGTAATTATATTGTTAGGAAAAGCTTCACAATTTTTGGCCATTTTTATTTGGAAAGAAATAACTTTAACAGAGGTTTTAGAATGGATCTATGAAGGATCTATTCCTATGTCTTGTCTAGGAAGTCAGTTTGTCCAGTCATCAAAGGGAAATGATGAATAAGTAAGATTTCATAATTATAGAAAAATTAGGTGGGACACTCATGAACACTGATAAATGTGTAGGGAACAGAATTCAATGACTGGGCAAGTAATGAGCATCTGAGATTTCTAGGTTCTTCTGGTGACATGGAATTGGGCTCATGCATTACACTGTGGACCATTTTCCAGGGTAAAATGTTCATTGGCCTTGAGGCCATAAACTGTGACCAATTTTCTAAGCTTCTACCATCCATTATGTCATGGGGCTCCAATCATGTGAATAATATTCTAGTTAAATATAATATAAATCATTTTTTTAAAGTCCCTGAACACCAATTTACATGACATTTTGTAAAAGCTCCAAAAGAGCCTCTTTCTGAATCGTTACAGTCAATTGGAGTCTTAACTGGTCTAGCAGAGAGCTGAGAATCTGAGAATTAAACTGCTCCCAATTAGGCTGTAAAAAGTATTTTATAAATGAGAAACACACTAGTGATTTGAAGCCAATTTAGAAACAGAGCACTACTGTTTCATACACAGAACTGAGATGGGAGGGTAAAGGGCAATTTCAAGAATACCAATTTTATATTTCATATACTTCTGTGTTCAAATAAACACTTATTTTATTTAAAATCCACTATAATGATTGCATTTGAATTGGGTAAGAACATGACAACCCACTTTAGCCACAAATGTCCAAATACACTCAGTACCTGGCTTATTTCTGAGAAAGTACATCCAGACTTTGCCTTTCTCAGGGCCACCCTCTCATTTCCAGTCTTGCTAACAACTCCCTGAACTCTAAGTACATGAGGAAGAAGCCTGAATTATTTCAGTAAACATTGTGCCTTCCTGAGTATTTGTTCTCAGTGCTTATTGCTCACCTGTCAGTCAAAAGCCAAGCCAACAAAATTGGTTAGGAAAGTGCTCAGATATCCAGGTTCAAAGGTCTTTGAGACAGCTAGAAGGTCTCTGAGCTCACAGATGTGTCTTGCTTAAGAGAGGTAATGCTGAAGGCCAGGAGAAGTCTCCAGTGATGCAGCTGTTCCTCTGGCTTAGAGCTGATGACTGGGTCCATGACAGAAAACAAGGCATGAAAAAGACAGAGCTTAACTAAACTAAGGCTGTGGCCTGCAGTCTGCCCTTCACTTAGCAGCAGGGGTGCATTTTCTGTGCTCCTGAATGGATCTCCCTGTGTAGTTTTATCCTGAAAAAAAAAAACCCACATTTTGTGTGCTTCAGGAGGGCTTTGTAACATGATCCAAAGGTTTGTCTTCTTTTGAAAACTTCTTTTCTCATCATGCCCTGTCTTCACTAATCTTTTATTTGATAGAACCAGGAGCCTGCTGACGCAACATTATGTTTTGTAATAGGTCTCCTATTACTTAACACCACAGATAAATGGTCTTATTAAGAAAAAATAACAAGAAAAAACACAGCAAAAATGCAGAAATGATCCATCTCCATCAAAAAATTGTATCAAAAGAACTGCAATTTCCTCCACTACATATTAAAAAGCATAGACATTGGAAAACTTTCCTTCTGTCTTCTACTCCCTTTTGTATTCTGTATTATCACTTAAATACTCATAACCTCATTCTACCAGCAGGTAGGCACATTACCAACTTATTTATGATGTTGTGCAGGTTGAACTGTTTCTTCTGCCCTTGTGATGGATTTAATTTCTCTGTGCTCCAGACCAAACCTACTTGGAATGACTGCCTCTTGCAGCAGCCACAGCAAAAGGCATTCACTTGACCCTATTTTTTGACTGAAGCTGGTTTGTATTTCGTGTTTGTATTTCCACAGTGCTTCAGGAGAACAAGAAGGTGCTGTCTCCGACAGCCTCAGCCCTGTACTGTAGTCCTTGTCCATGTGAACTCTCACAGGCACAATGGCCTGTGCTGCCAGTCTTGAGATGCTCTCAAACTGAGTCAGGAAGTCACTGAGGAAACAGGCACCCACTGGAACTGAAGGGCACATGAGGATACTTCATTTGCCTTCATAGTGCATTTGGACAGTTTTATGACCCAGAGCAGAGAATCACACTGAGAAGTTCAGTTAACAAAATGGCCAATTAAATGTGGCTACAGCAGAAGAGTGTTAGAAATTATGAGCATTAGCACAGTACCCTTGGCCTCTGTGATTTGGAAATTGCTGACCTGCATAACCGTGACAAAAGACTAATTTTCAGCATCACAGAGATGAGATCCCTGAGTACACACACTCTGTTCTTTAATGCTTGATGTGGTTTGACATCAGCTATGAACAAGTACTTCTCAAATCGCTGGAATGTAAAATGAAACAATCATTATTATCTGCTTTCAACATCTATCACTTATTTTTCATTTATTAATGGTAGTGAGCAAAGATCATAAAACCACACCACCAGAAAACACAGATGCCTATTGATGAAGACTTAAAAATATTCCCATTCTTATCTGGAAAATCTTCAATGTTGCATTTTGGCAGATGACCTAATAGAATTTAATGATTATCCATTTCAATACTTTTAAAATATAGCAGCCCTTTCTAATTTTTAAATTATTACAGATTTATATAACAAAAAAAAATTAATCAGGTGTCTGTGTCTGATTTCTTTCACTTTTGGAAACTGGGGCTGAGAAATATCTTAAAGCAGCAGAGATAATTATAATTTATTAAAATGCTCAAATACTATATTAATAATCTGGTTTTCCTATTGAGCTTGGGAATACTGAAAAGTAGAATAGAAAGTAAAAATACCAAGCCTGAATTTTCATTGAAAAAAACAAGAGGTTCTGAGATTTGGAGTTGTGTAAAACAGAATTTCCCAAAAGGTTAATACTTTTTTGGTTTACAGTATAGTATAGTAGATATTCTGACTTGGCTGTAATGATTTAAGTGATTTAGATCATAAAGACAAATGCTTTGATGCCATTGAGAGAGGTGCATTAGTAATACTTTATAACTCTGTTGGTTCAGTCTCTGGACTATTGACATCTTCTTGGCAAGACCAGGGCTAATGCAATACATTACAAAAACCCAAACCTTTTCCTGACTTGTCTGCATCAAAGGCAAACTGAAAGTGGCACCTGCTCAGAGCAAAGGAAAAATGAGGACATGAAACGACCTTGACGTCATTTTTCAAGTCTTCTTCTGGAAGCAGCCACTTTATGAAGGTTTGTCTAGAAGTTCTGTGTTTAAAACAGGCTTTGTGTCCCTACAGGGAAGTCCAGGGAGACATTTATCCATTAGTGTGACTGTCTACCTTAAAAGCAATATCTTTTTCCTGGAGTCCAGCTAGGACTGAATTAAGGGGACAGGAGAGACCACTCCACTCTCACCCTCTTAACTCCTAGCCATGACCTAGAGAGGACAACAGCCTCATTTTGTGCAGAGCCTTTCACAATCACAGCACAAACCGCAACCAGTTCTGAAGTTCTACATAAAATGCTTCTAAACGTGTTTCACTTTCAAAGAATGTAAAAACCAGTTTGGGGTGTGATAGTAACTTGTGAAATATGGTGGCTCTTTAGGGACTTACACCTGAAATGTTCAACTAGTAACAGAACCATTCAAAAAAAAATATAAATGTCTTTCAGCTGAGAGAAATATTAAACTCTCTGTAACTAGAGAGACCACTGAATGTGAATCCATATTCATTCTGAAATGGAAGGGTTAATCAAAATATGTTCTTATTCTTGTGTTTGTTGACCAGAGGATTCAGAAAATGAAAGTCTTGCTTATGTGTCAGGGTGCTCTACTTGGGATGTTCTTGGGTGTAAAATATTTACTCTTGAAGCTGGTTAAAAGTGATTGTCAGTCTCTATGAGCTGCCACTTGGAGAAAGATTCTGCTTCTGCTCAGTTTGTCTCTGGGTTACAGCCATGCAGTCAAACACACCCTGAGAAGGAGGACTCAGGTGCTTCTGCCAAAGAAAAAGATGAGGCTGAAGCTTCTGACCCTGCTGATTTCACTGGATTTTTTTCAACCTGTTCCAAGACTTGTCCCAGAAAGTGTGCAGGAAATTCTTGAGGACATCTTTTTATATAGGCCTTACTTCTATAGATTATGATCCATAACAGTATGTGTCACTTGGAGTAGAGGGAATTTGTGGAATATTATTCCTGTAGTTTTCTTCTACTAAGTTAACTGGAAATAATAAAGCAGATGTAAAGTCCTTGTGGTAAAGTATATTAGTGGAAATACTTAAAAAGTTTATTTATTGAAACAAAAAAAAGAAAATTAGAAACTTTTGGCATGCCTTTGAAATCGGATGTTATTGTTTTCACATTAGATGTTGAATAGTTCCTTTCTTTTCGACCTTAAATGTAGAGAGCTTTTTGGATAATTGGTTAGCTGAGAAAGGACATTTCGATGTGATACCGATGGATAAGGATAGGGGAAACAAGCTGGGGATTATGTAACCGGTGTCCAATCACTGACAAAGGTCATAGTGACCTTCGCTGAAACGGGAAGACGGGGGAGAAAATCGCTTGCCAGAAAATGTAGATACCCTAGGTAGAGAAGCTAGAAGAATGCAAACATAGAAACAAAATAATCATTAGAAGATAGAAGTAGGTGTGGTTGATCTAAGTGTGCTTTAACCAATAATGAGCTCAGCTTTTGCAATATGTATAAGCTTCATTAACACCAATATAAATATGTGTGAGTTTTCAATAAACTTGGGGATTTGTCATCCACGCATATTGTGTGCTGCAATTCCTCCGCCGTTCACGACACTTAAAATAAAAACACACTTTAAATAAAAGTGGTTTTAAATAGACGTATCTTAGAAAGACATGTATTAAATCTCGTTTATTCATCCATTTCCTTAAAACCGGTTGTTCATCCGTGCAGCCAGTCGGTGTATGACAGCTAGGGACAGGGATGAGGGTCAGATAGATCCATTTAACATCTCTCGAGTTCTCTCTCCGGCGGGGCCCCGCAGAGCGCCAGCAGAGGGTGCGAGTGCCCTGCGCGGGGAGCGCCCGGAGCTGCCGGGGACACTGCAGGGAACGGCTCCTTTGGGAGACGGAGGGAGGAAGTGACTGAGGGCTGAGGGCCAGGGAAATGCCTCACGCACGACGGGGGCAGCCTCAGCTGAGGGCCAGGGAAATGCCTCACACACGACGGGGGCAGCCTCAGCTGAGGGCCAGGGAAATGCCTCACGCACGACGGGGGCAGCCTCAGCTGAGGGCCAGGGAAATGCCTCACACACGACGGGGGCAGCCTCAGCTGAGGGCCAGGGAAATGCCTCACGCACGACGGGGCCAGCCTCAGCTGAGGGCCAGGGAAATGCCTCACGCACGACGGGGCCAGCCTCAGCTCGCTGCCCGCTGTCCGTGAGGGGAGGGCGGTCAGCACCGCCGTGTGCCTGCAGGGAGCGCGTCCTCAGGGAAGAGCTGCTGCTAGTGGGGTTTGTATCCAGAGACCCTCTGTAAGGGAGGAGAGGCTTTTTCACCCTGGAGCTTTACGGGTGGATGAGGATAGGAAAAACCGGCTCGAACTAATCCCATTTCTAGGACTTTCTCCCGCTGGAAGCAGTGCCCAGCAGGTGTGTAACCCTGCTGGAAGGACAATGTGACCCGCAGCACTGAAGGAGAGCTGTCCTGCTGAGACAGCCAAAGCTAACACTGAGGGGGAAAGCGTTTCCTACTCGAGAGTCCAGTAGTTTCTCAGCTATTCCTCACTTTTTTGGTTGTTTCACGTACGAGGAACAACCAAGAGAAGCGACGTTCGAGCCGGGAGGCGCCTGGGCGCTCCTGGTGGGATCCTGGCGCTCCGGGAGCCGCGCTCGGCGGTGCTGCGGCACCTGCCCAGGGGGAGCACAGACCTGCTCCCTGGCCCTGCAGGAAACTGACCCAGGCATCAGTTTGCTATTGTCCCTATTTTAAAAGTACTTTGGACCTTTTTCTTTTCTTTTTTCTTTTTATTTTTTATTTTTTCCCCAACTGGAGCAGTTTTTCTACTTTCCAAGCACTTCGCTGTCTGACGCCACCCTTCAGCTCTAATTTCTTTTACAAAATAAATATCCAAGTTCAATCTTGCTGAGTTTAACATTGATAAAACCAGGAATAAATCAAGCTGGAAGTCTGAGGGTGAGGCAGGGATAAAACCATGAGCTAGGGAACAAACTCCAAGCTAGGCAATGGCTTTTGTGTGCCACGTTCTCAAACCCTGTTCTCTCTGAAAGCAGAGCCAATATTCCTTCCCAGCCTTTAACACATTCCATTTATTCACACATTTTTGCAGATTTCACAGAGGAGTTGCTTCATCTCTGGTCTGTAGAAAAAAATTTTCTCCATTCACTCTTTGACACCTCAGGACTAATTTTTTTTTTTTTTTTTTTTTTTGTGAAAGCTTCTGGAATTAAGTAATCTAATATTGGAATCCATTTATAGAAATGATTTTCTGTAAGAATTGCATTTGAAGCAAAAGGATTAAAACCAATATTGGTACAGTAGTCCCCTGAAATACTGATAAATCAGTATGAAATGTGGCTCTAGTGAAATATTGTTAATCTTTGTGAATCTAAACCCCATATAAGTGCAAATCCTTTATATGGAATGCGTGGAAAGGACCAATTTTAATCCAGGCAGAAAATAACTATTTAAGAGCTTTGATTTTGGTGGAGCGATTAAAATATTTCTTAAAAAAAAACAATGGGAGAGCTCTGGGAAGTGTTTGAAGATGGTTGCAGCTGACATTTTATCTGATGAGAAATCCTGCTGCTTAGTTTACTCAATAAATACATGGAAGGAAGGGGTTTTCCTTGTCACTACAAGGAAAGGTCAGAAGAATGAAGGAACTGTGTAATGCAGATTCAGAGATGGCTAGTATTTCCTTTTTAACAAAGAAACAGTTCATTTCATTGTTGAACTTTCTACATTAAACAAATATTGAATCCAACATAGACTTGATCATGTCTCTTGAATAGCCACAAAAATAGAAATATTACAACTATACTGTTTCAAAATTCCATCCTGATCATCAAAATGCTGTTACATACATTCTGTGGCATTTTTAGGCATTTTTATGTGAATACTGTAAATTTCTTTTTTGGGGGCATTTAGAAGATCCCACAAAAACAAATGTAATCTGAGGTCAAGATCTGTGTGTAAATGGGTGAATAATGAGTTTTCCAGAATTCAAAGCCTTTAAAAATAGCTGTAAACATAGATTTAACTATTACAGTAATATTTTCTGCCTCATGTTGCATTTGCCTCACTTTTAGATCATATCTACCAGCACTTGCTGTTAATTTTGTTATGATACCTTGTTTGTATTTATTTGATTGTGACTTTATTTTATTAATGGACACTTTGTCATGCTCAGGACTTGCAAAGTGATGAGATTCTCTATATTGATACATACAGCCCTCACTATATGATTTTCACTGAATCATTCACAATCTTATGCATCTGGAAAATATTTAGTGATTGAAGGATTGTGGGCTAACACTACATGCGCAACTGCCAAAAATGTTCCATCTTGCATGTGGAAACTATAGCGATGATAGTGGTGATACACTTCTTTTTTCAAAGATGTTTTAGGTATATGAGTGCAATTTTACTGCCCATTAAATAAGAAAACAAACAAAAAAATGACATAATGACTGCTTATTCAGAGCTCTCTAAAGAAATAATTAGATTCACCACAGAGGTTTTACTTAGCTGAAGTCAGTCAGACCTCTCCACGGTCCAGTCTTGGATGACTTGTGGCTGTGCACATGCAGCAAAGGTGTTAAACATGCATGAATTTGCTTCCCCTTGTCATCACACCATTGACAGAGGAATAAGAATATTGGGGGTTGCATTTGAAAAAGTGAAGTACCAGTGCAAATGTGTAGACTGAGTAGACGTGTGATGTGTACCTGTATGAATATTCAATCCTTTTGAATCCTGGCTAAATGTGTACACTAACATGAAACCACTCACCTGTACGTAGGTTTGTTAACACCTGTAGAAAGGTGGTAAGTTCATGCAGCTATCTAGTTATCCTCCATTCACATTTAGCTCAGGATGTAACCTCCTAACACATGCTCTTCCTCCTTATAACTCAACTTGTCCGTTACTTTGGGGTAATGTCTCCAATTGTTTTAAGATAGAATTCAGTTATTTTAAACATTTTCCAGTGTTTTTCCTTCCTTCCTTCAAGTCACTCAATGCTTTTGTCTTATTTTGTTAGTGCTTTACCAGCTCTCCACTCCTATCATTTATAGCCTCAATTTCCAATTGAAGCAGTGGAAACCAAAAAACAGCATCACTTTGTGAAAAGAAGGGTATATTACAAATATTTCTAGAAATCTGTTACTTTTCTGTTAATGCTTCAAAATGCACGTGAAATGACATATTCTTGTATTACACACCAGGAATCTTGGTGGATTATGTTTTGAATTTTGGTGGGGATTTGTATACTGAGAGAAAATGCTCTGACCTCAAGGCATATGATTTCTTATTGATAAACTTGGGAAAAAAAATAACAGAAAGACTGAGAATGGAAGAGGGATCCATGTGATTTGAGTCCCTGAATTTAGAGAAGTCAGACACCTGGAAATGTGGAACTTGGGCTTATTTACAGAAAGAAATGGAAGGAATACAGAAGGGGTGGTAAGAGTGGGACCAAAAAATTGAGCTTGTGGTTAATCAGAAGTTCCTGGAGCACTGCAATGGAGAAAGGATTAATGTAATCTTTAGATGCATAGGCAGGTGGATAATGCAGCATTTGGCTTTTAGCACAGCATAACTGGCATTCTAGCTCTGGTTTTGATATCCACATTCAAAGGAAGGCTATTAGTAGCTATAGGATTTATTAAAGAATTGGAAAACATGCTTTCTAATAGCAAGTTTAAGATGAGTCTGCCTATCAAGTTGTTCTTTCTCACTGAAAGAAAAATGTTTAAAAAGACAAAATGTATGTTTATAAAGGGAAGATTTTAGAAGATATATGAGAAATAGAAATTTAACAATGGTCTCTTCTGGCTAGCAGGCCAAACTGCAACAGGATCCAGCAGTGGAAAAAAGGAAGCAGTCTAATTCTAACTAGAAATAAATATTATACACCTTCAGGAGAGTTAAAAACACTTGAAGTGGCCCAGACTTTGATTGGTTGTACAAGATGAAATTTTATAGTTAGTATACCACCACCAAGTTCACCAGTACCACTATTTTCTACAGGGTTTCCCCAGAGTTTTGAAGGGTGCTGGGGCGTGCCCAGAATACTCTTTTGAAGCTCACTGTACTGCCCCTTGGTGGCTGCAGTTGCTTATGGTCCTTTGGAGCAGCCTGTGCTTGGCAATCTTCCCTTGTTCCAACTTCATTTATACCAGTGAAACTGACAGCTTCTCAGAGGTGGCCATTCTGAGATGACAGCTTGATAAAATTATTAAGAAGGACCTGCCTCCTGTTTTAGAATGAACATGTGCTCCATCTCTGCTTATTTGGATTTCATTTACTGGCTTTGTAATTTCTCATGCTTTTTGAAAAGTAAAAATACTTTACAGAAAAAAAAAATAGATTAATTTAGAAAAGGAAGTAATCTCAGAGACATTTTCCATGTAATTCAGAACATTTTCTAAGATTTAATACTTGCTTTGAATGAAACAAGGACTTTATACTAGCTCCTCAACAGTTACTTGGCACAGAGGTATGGCTCAGCAGACAGCTCATATATGTGTTACAATTGAGGGCAATAGCTTTTGGGAGTCTCAAGAGGCAGAAACAGTGGACAATTAAAGAAGTGGAAATAGAACTCAGAAAAAAACCAAATAGAAATTGAAGAAATGTATAATGAAAAAGTTTTCCTTCCTGATTTCCTATTAAAAAAAAAAAAATTATCCTGCAGTCTGAAGTACAGGGGCATGACTTCACTCAGTATTCAAATGGCGATAGATGATACCCCACATTTTACTAATTTTGCACAATTAAATGACAAAATCCACTAAGTTTTGACAACACTGCTGAAAACAGTAGCAGTGTCACAGGAGCAAGGTGAAAAACGTGGGTTCTAAAAAGTTTCAGGACTATGGATACAGGAATTCTTCCCAAAGCTAATTGGGGCATATAAGGACTTAGAGGATTCATCATTTTGTTGTAGGTTCTCAGCATTAGAGGAATCAGTATAGTGCTCTATGCAGCAAGAAATAGTAAGCCTTTTTTTTTTTTTTTGGTGAAATAAAACATCATCTTAAACACTTCAAAATGTTGACAGACAACTGCAGAATGTGAAAATGTGTTATAATTCACTGTGAAATACTCTTATCCTATCTTTAAGGAAGTACAGTAACAAAGCATGCAAAAAAGGCCTTTTTTTATAAATATGTGATGGTATTTCTTGCAGTTAATACATCTGAACATTCACTGGGGATATTCAGAATATTGAGGGTGCTTCCTTAGGAAACATCTGGTGCTAACTACAACTTGAAGCAGCTCTCTAGAACAGATGGGCCAGTGGTGTACAATGATGTCTTTGTTCTCAGTGAGTAAATTTAGGCAGATGAAACAGAGAGAACACAGGGTGAGGTCAGGAAGCAGCACATCTCAGAAAAGAGCACTTGCTGGACAGAAAGTTGCTGTTGCAAGATATGAATCAAAGATAAATGAAAACACATAAAGGAGAAGTTTTGTACTAATGTATGTGTGAACAAAATTATTCCTATGCTGTTCTCATGGATCCCCATCATCTGCTTCACAGGGGAGGATGCAACTTTCTGTCACTGGCTCTCTCCCCAGCACATTATCTGTGGTGTTGTTCGCAGGGGTCTTAGGATGAGGGAAGAGACAAGAATGTTGACTCCATGTTTCAGAAGGCTTGATTTATTATTTTATGATATATATTATATTAAAACAATACTAAAAGAATAGAAGAAAGGATTTAATCACAAGGCTAGCTAAGAATAGAAAAAGAAAGAATGATAACAAAGGCTTGTGAGTGACCAAGACAGTCCGGACAGCTGGACTGTGATTGGCCATTAATTAGAAACAACCACATGAGACCAATCACAGATCCACCTGTTGCATTCCACAGCAGCAGATAATCATTGTTTACATTTTGTTCCTGAGGCCTCTCAGCTTCTCAGGAGAAAAAATCCTAAGGAAAGGATTTTTCATAAAACATGTCTGTGACAATTATCTAGTCCCATCTGTGACCACAAGTGCAGCTACATTTCCACCTGCTTGTGGAAAAGCTTTGGGCACACCTCTGTGCTGCACCTTGCCATTGTCCATCAGTGGATTTCTCCACCATCCCCACTGGCAGTTTGGCTGTCAGTCTGAGATCAGCAGGACTAAATAGAGCTCTCCATCAGAGAGCCCTAGGGCAGCTTGGACAGATCTAATACACTCCTAGAACCCTTTCCATCATGGTTATGCGCACAGTTTCATCCCCTCAGGTTTTTCCTGTGGGACTGTGCAGCATTCTTACTCATTTTTGGTGTTGCAGCCCTAGGCAGGTCTTAAACTTTATGTTAACTTGGGCATGCCGCCAGTCTGGGCGAACTTATAGCTTATGGGGAGATGCAGGGAGGGGTCTTAACTTAGAGGCCTCAGTAGGAGCATTTTAGCTTGTTGTTACTACTCCTGAGTAGTAAACCCCCCTAGCTACTGTCTTCTCTCAGAGCATATACAAAATTGGCTGCAAAGCTGTTCAATTTGCTTTTTATAAAAATGTACGTAATTTTGGAAGAGTTTTGAAAGGTGTTGCAGGTTAAACAGTTGTTGATTGAATTGCTGTAATGGGGGTTCAAAAGACAAACATGTTGTTGTAATGGGGGTTCAAAAGACGAACATGTTGTTTTCAGGCTGTGATGAATGAAAAATCTAGATCTGAGCTTACAGCTATTACAGACCTTTATTATATTAGTGTGCTGAGCAAGCATCACAGAGAAGAGCTTCCCCAGGAGAGAAGAGGCTTCTGTACTTAGGTGCATGGTTCACCCCAAGCATGTGTCCAGTGCATCTAAGATTTCCACTTTCAAAAGGCCAGTTGCTATTGCTTTATTTTATTTTTCTGAAAAAAATGCTGCATTGTATATTCCTCAGTCAGCTTACTTATCACTTGGATCTCAAAATCCTTTCAGGGTTTATTGTCTACTCTGTTCTCCTTGGTCTTTTCTTTCCTGCTGTCTAATCCATGGGATCTCCTGTGGCATGCTTTTTTTCTGGTGTTTTTGGGAAACAAAAAGGACAAGTGCCTTTTTCATTCTTTTGTAGGAGATGCTTTTGTGCCTCTGTACTAAATTGCCTTTGATTTAAAAAGCAACGGAAAACTTAGAAACCATATTTTTTCTCTGGTGGTGTTCTGCAGTGATATAGATGTAGGTTCTATGAAAAACTTTAATTTTTTAAAAATTTGCAATATGCATTCTGTTATAAAAAAAAAGGATTTGGGGAGAATTTTTGATACTTCTGTATTCATAACCAGTGACCACACAGGTAAATTATCTCATTCCAAAACATACACTAAGCATTTGGGGAAAAAATAATGGAGTAACCAATGAAGATCTTGATTTTTTAGCTTTTCCATTGTTCATTCAACAGCTTAGCACCAACTAGGTTGCAAATTTAGCAACTGTCTTCTCTAATAATTCTGTTTTACTGATTAGTGATAATAATAATAATAATAATAAAGAATCTGGTTGCATTTTCACAGATGTAGAGATGAAATTTTTTCTGTGGCTGTACTGAAGATCTACCAAAGAGGTAGGTTATCCTATGACTTCCTCTGTTGGGCATTTTTTGGTTTTAAATACTTATTTATGGGTAAAAACAAAGCACACTCAGTGACATTTAAGGTGGGATTCAGTAATATTGTACTGCACATGTCTAGTACTGAGACTACTTGATTTCCAAGGTGAACTGGAAGAAGCTGTCTTAATTTAAGTCACTATTAAATATCTACTTTAAGTCAAGATATTATGTCTAGAAGTTCCCATCTTTTGAGATGCCCATTTTTAAGCAGATTAATCTTACTGAATGTCTGACATTTTCAACAGCAAAAAAGATATTTTGCGAGATGACTACATTCCTACCTTTGGGGGGATGTTTTTTTCATTACATTCAATTTGTGAGGAGGAACAATTTCTTTGCTATGTGCTGTGGTGGGTTGACCATGGCTGGATGTTCCTCCCTGCCACCAAAGCTGTTCTATCACTTCTCTCCTCATCTGGACAGGAGAGACTAAATATAGGAAAGGCTCGTGGATTGACATAAGGATGGGGAAAGATGACTCAGCAACTACTTTCACAGGCAAATCAGATCTTATTAGGGGAAATTAATTAATTTAATTTATTAAATGTCAAATTAGAGTAGGGTAATGGGAAATAAAACTATTGATGAACCTTGACAATTTCCTGGGTAGGTGCCTCCACTATGTTTCCAACATCAGGTCTCTCTTCAACCATTGTTCACAAAAGTCCTGCAGATAATATTCTGTTCTCACTCTGAAACGTCATAAATATTTAAAGGAAAATTTAAATGTCATTGTGTGATGCTGTTCTTTGTTGGTGACAAGAAACTTTCAGCTTATGTTTAATCAATTTTTGGAATTCCCATTCCAGGTGCTCTGTGAAACTCATTTTGCAGCAGCTGTTCCAAGTATTGCATTGCTAAAGACATTGTGTGTTGCAGTTTCCTATACAGTCATCCTATATTTTTAACTTAATATTTTCTCTTGTTATTTTTATGCATATTATCAGATTACCTGAGAAATAATGCACATTCCAGTAGAAGTCCCAGAATCTCATGGCCTAAGTTTGAAGCCATAAAATTGCTGTCTTGGTAATTCCATTACACCCAGCAGCCATTAAGGGATGAAGGCTCATTATGCCAAAATTTATTTAAATGAAAATAATTGCTAGTGATAATAAAAAAGCATCTCCTGTAAGCAGCTTTGGTCATCAGCCATGTTCCCTTCTTCACACAATAAAATGGAGTGGATCAGAGCACTTGATCTTTAATAATGCTGAGCTAGATGGAGCTACCATTACAGTGGTCAATGAGGTGGGAAATACTCAGTATTTTGTTACTGTTATCACCTCTTTTGATCCATTATTTGCATACCTTGATTAGCTCATGTTGGCATTTTTAGCTCTACACTCTTATTCTTAGAGGTATGGGAATAGTGCTATGGATTGATGATCTTGCATTTTAGAAGGCTCTTTATTGCTGTCAAAACAAGAAACAGCTTATAGAGTTTTAGAAGGCACTTTATTGCTATCAAAATAAGAAACAGCTTAAACTTCAAGTGTGGCAGAAGGAGAAAATCTTAAAATCTGAGGCTGATTACCAATCCCACATATACACCAATAATCTGCTGCTAAATTAGCTGTTTCTATCAAGGTACTTTTCTGATTATGTTTTTAATTGTGGGGTTTCCTCCATTCTCAGGATGGCAGCTGACTTCTGCATGATTTCTGGAGTCTCTGGCTGTGCTGTGTCTTCCTAACTGAGGATATTTCTTAGGACTAAGAAAATTTACCATGACAGTCACAGACCTCAGGTTAGATCGCAAACTAAATTCAGGCTTTTCCTAGGGCACATAAAGTGCGATTTGGTAACCCTCTGGGATCTCAGGACCACTGCTTCTACCACCGACTGTATATTGCATATTGAAACATTGGAAAATGCCCAGTTGCACCTCTTTAACGCATATTTATCCATATTTTATGTTCTTGCTGTGTGCAATTTAAGCCCTAGACTTTACATTTGCATATGCAGTTCTCAGCTCCCAGTTTCATCAGATCTAATAGTGCCAGAACTCTAGGCTGTGTGATTAACAGCATTAATAAGTGAACCAGGGGTCTTTGAACAAGATGTAAGACTTTCAAAATAGAGCTTAGATATTCAAGGGCATGGTCAGCTAAACATGATTTTTACATCTCACATGCATGATATTCAAAGCTAAAGCAAAGGAAATTGACTACTAAAAATAAATCCATGGTTAATATTGCAGCTGTATAATGCTGTGCTGCCTGACAAACCTGATCTACTATTTAAAAAAAAAATCCTATGACTATTTTTATTATTATTTTGTAGGCAGGAATAGGAAAAAA